>NC_044979.1:53120726-53360684 GCF_008728515.1 Papio anubis
TTTTTGAGACAGAGTCTCGCTCAGTCGCCCAGGCTGGAGTGCAGTGGCACGATCTCGGCTCACTGAAAGCTCCGCCTCCCGGATTCACGCCGTTCTCCTGCCTCAGCCTCCCGAGTAGCTGAGACTACAGGCGCCGCCACCACGCCCGGCTAGTTTTTTGTATTTTTTAGTAGAGATGGGGTTTCACTGTGTTAGCCAGGATGGTTTCGATCTCCTGACCTCGTGATCTACCCGCCTCAGCCTCCCAAAGTGCTGGGATTACAGGCGTGAGCCACCGCGCCCGACTTTTTTTTTTTTTTTTTTTTTTGAGACAGTGTCTCACTCTGTCACTCAGGCTGGAGTGCAGTGCAACAATCTCAGCTCTCTGTAGCCTTGACCTCCCAGGCTCAAGCGATCCTCCCACCTCAGCTCCTAAGTAGCTGGGACTACAGGCGCATACCAGGCTGATTTTTTAAATTTTTTGTAGAAGCGGGATTTCACCATGTTACCCAGCTAGTTTTGAACTCCTGAGCTCAAGCAATCTGCCTACCTCAGCCTCCCAAAGTGCGGGGATTACAGGCGTGAGCTACTGTACCCACCTGAAAAATCTTAAACTATTATTACTATTGGTCAAAGGACAGAACAGGTGAGAGCAGAGGCTGCTGGTTCAAGATCATTCACTGAGGTTGTTATTGATGTATTGAATACTTAATTCTGCACAGGTGTTCTGATAGTGATTTTCTGTTTTCCCTTCAGTAGGTGAGTGGTGCTTATATTCAATATTAGCACAGTAGATTCGTTTGGTCTTTCTGTCACATGGTCTGGAAAGAAATCCGTAGCAAGAGCTATAAAACTGCAGCCTTTCACTTTGAGAATTATACCTCAAGGAAATAATTCTGAATCACTTTTTAAATAAATCAGGTTTTTTGTTGTTGTTGTTTTTGTTTTTGAGACGGAGTCTCACTCTGTTGCCAGGCTGGAGTGCAGTGGCGTAATCCAGGCTCACTGCGGCCTCCACCTCCCGGGTTCACGCCATTCTCCTGCCTCAGCTTCCTGAGTAGCTGAGATTACAGGCACGCACCACCACGCCCGGCTAATTTTTGTATTTTTAGTAGAGACGGGGTTTCACCATGTTGGCCAGGATGATCTTGATTTCTTGACCTTGTGATCCACCCGCCTTGGCCTCCCAAAGTGCTGGAATTACAGGTGTGAGCCACCACGCCCGGCCAAATCAGTTTTTTTTTTAAAGACAAATAGTAGGTAGACAGTAAGAGAGTAGCTAAATAATCTGCGCCATGTTAATGATTGAATATTACCTAACAGTTTAGCAAGTTTGTGGGAATTTGATATGTATATGTAGAATGTTAGTTGACAAAGAATAGTCAAAATATCCATTGATTACAGTTTTGTTAATAAAGCTATATGCATTAACAAAGACTAAGAAAATGTAGAGGAAAGTGCTCTTTTTCTCTAAAATTGCTTACGTATTAAATATTTTAACAATAAGTGAGGGATATAATGTACTACAGATTCTTTCTGGGCAGGGCAAATGGAATTAGAATAATTATAGGGATCTACCTTAGGCAGTCCCTTAATGAAAACATAAGACATGATTAAGCCTCAAGTGGGTGAGGGCTTGTATCCAAATGATTGTAATGTACAGCCAGAGAGCTTCACTCAGCAGCATCTTTTTGCAAGAGATAAGACCCTGCCTTCTCCTATCACCAACCTAACACACCTCCTCACCAACACAAAACTGTGTAAGTCCACTACAGGCAGGTCTTCATAGACTGGAGAAACATAGATTGAATAGGTCTTTTTGTAAAATCCACTCACTCTGCCCTACCTGGGACATCAGTTCTACCCATTTTCAAAAGCTTAGCTACAGCTCACCTCCAGAGTGAACCCCTGACCACTGACTCTATTGGTCCCTCCACTTTAATTTTTTTTTTTTTTTTGAGACAGAGTTTCACTCTTGTTGCCCAGGCTGGAGTGCAATGGTACGATCTTGGCTCACAGCAACTTCTACCTCCTGGGTTAAGCGATTCTCCTGCCTCAGCCTCCCAAGTAGCCGGGATTACAGGCATGTGCCACCATGCCCAGCTAATTTTGTATTTTTTGTAGAGACAGGGTTTCCCCATGTTGGTCTGGCTGGTCTCAAACTCACGGCCTCAGGTGATCCACCCGCCTCAGCCTCCCAAAGTGCTGGGATTACAGGTGTGTGCCACTGCGCCGGGCCTTTAAATTCTTATACAACCTTTCTCACCTGCACCAGTAGGGGGCAAGCTTGTTCCCATAGCTCAAGGGTTGTGAGAGCTCTTCTGATTTAATTCAAACCGTTTCACAGGTAGGAAATACTGCTTTTGCCTATTTATTGCAATACAAAATCAGACATCAAACAACTAAAAAAAAAACTTATATTAAGGGCAAAGGGCTGTCTTCAGGTTTTAATTAATATTCCCTCATTGCAACTTGTTCTTTCAATTGGCAATTTAAGACAAGTTTCTGAATCTAAAATATGAAACCAGGCGCAGTGGCTCACACGTGTAATCCCAGCACTTTGGGAGGCTGAGGCGGGCGGATCACTTGAGGTCGGGAGTTTAAAACCAGCCTGGTCAACATGGTGAAACCCCATCTCTACTAAAAATACAAAAATAAGCCAGACGTGGTGGTGTGCACTTGTAATCCCAGCTACTCAGGAGGCTAAGGCAGGAGAATTGCTTGAACCTGGAGGCGGAGTTTGCAATGAGCCAAGATCACGCCACTACACTCCAGCCTGGACAACAGAGTGAGACTGTCTCAAAAAATAAAATATGAAACCAAGAAAAAGACTTATCCACTGATACAGTTGTTTTGTAAGCCAGATGTGGTAGCTCACCTGTAATCCCAACACTTTGCGAGGCCAAGGCAAGAGGATCTCTTGAGCCCAGGAGTTCAAGACCAGCCTGGGAACTTAGAGAGACTTAGTCTCTGCAAACAAACAAACAAAAACAAATTGAGACAGATTCTTGCTCTGTTGCCAGGCTGGAGTGCTCTGGTACAATCACAACTTGCTGTAGCCTCCACCTCTCAGGCTTAAGTGATCCACCCACCTTGGCCACCCAAAGTGCCAGGATTATAGGCATGAGCCACCATGCCTGGCCTTACCAAAAAAAGTTTTAATTAATAATTAACTGGGGCCCGGTGCAGTGGCTCATGCCTATATGCCTATAATCCCAGCACTTTGAGAGGCCGAGACGGGCAAATCACTTGATGTCAGGAGTTCAAGACTAGCCTGGCCAACATGATGAAACCCTATCTCTACTAAAAATATAAAAATTAGTCAGGCATGATGTTGCATGCCTGTAATCCCAGCTACTTGGGAGACTGAGATCGTGAGAATCTTCAGCCTTGATTCTCCCAGGCTCAAGAGAATCGCTTGAGGTGGAGGTTGCAGTGAGATGAGATCCTGCCGCTGCACTCCAGCCTGGGCCATAGAGCAAGACTGTGTCTCAAAAAATAATATTAATTAGCCGGATGTGGTGGCACACGCCTGTAGTCCCAGCTACTCAGAAGGCTGAATTGGGAGGATCACTTGAACCTGGAAGGCAGAGGTTGCAGTAAGCCATGATCGTGCCATAGCACTCTAACCTGGGTAACAGAGTTTTTTTTCTGTCTCAAAAAAAAGATTTTTTTTTGTAAATTTAGCAGCAGAATGTGTCAGCCAGGACCACTAACCAGAATTCTTTCAGAAGGTGATTGTAGAATCACTGGCCTGGCCCATTTATTTTGTCCTTCATGGCACCCTTCCTTGTGATTTATCTTTATTTACTTGCATACTTTTTAACAATTAGTTTAGTAAAATAAAATGTATCTTCATTATTCAGGTTTATCTCCCCACCTAAACCAAAAAATATATCTGTACATGCCCCACCCACCCACCAGCAGCTTTGAGTCAGTGATAGCAAGGGAGTGAATGAAGACTGCAGAAACATCTAAAGCAGTAATGGTAAAAATCAAGTCTTATTTTCATATTGGAAGCCTCTGCCGAAAAACAAATTGCTAAACAAGACATTTCTGAGAGGCAGAACGTCGATAGACTTGAAGTTAGGAGACTTGGTTCTAGTCTCAGGATTGCCGCTAACTAGCTTTAACCCGAAGGCTGGCAACTGATAACCTCATCTATCAGAAAGATCACACTAGTTGACTTTTAAGATCCAATTGTAACCTTTAGTGATTCTAAGTTCTGCATTTTCTAATTTCCTGGCTTCGAATGTTATTCACCTAGTTTCCTGCCTTCCTGAGAGGCAGCTAGGCCCATGTACTTGGCGCAGAGGCACCCTGATCCTTGAGTAGCCCTGACCTTGGCAATCATCTCACCTCTCTGGGTCTCCTTTGGCCAGTCAGCCGTGAGGAGGGTGGAGATGCCTGGCTGCTTCCTGCCTGTCTCACAGGGGTTGTAAAGGCCAGTACAATTTTACAAAGGATGAATTCCTCCAAGGAAGATCTCGCCTGAGTAAAATTGTTCAATACTTCGGCTGTTATTATTGCTCTGACATTCAGGAATCATGAGGGATGAGAAGGGAAGGAACAGGTATAAGTATCCCTTGTATTTATGGTGATTGAGTGGAAGGAGGCTTTGAAGCCATCTAGGGACCCACTTCATTCACAGTTAAAGACACAGGAACCAAGGAAGTTTCAGTGGTAAACTGAAGGCCCAAGCCTAATACTGTATATGGGTGGTTAGAGAGGGAGCCCAGGTCTCCCGGCTCCCAGCCCTCAAAACAGAGGCCTCAGAACTAGCTCTTTGTTTTCAAAAGCTTCAACAGGATAGCTTCTGAGAACTAAGCTGTATGCAAAGGTCTATTCTGATTCAATAAGGAAAAAGTACCCTGTAAATTTATTCTGTGTAGGCAGCACATGAGCACTGGTCAAGCAAAAAAAATGCAGCAATTGAATGATCCTCAAAAATCTGCTTCCTCCTAATTCCCATTGCATCAGAAGACTAAATTCAGTCTGCTTTGAGACAGCCTGGCAACCCATTGGTACAAGGGAGCACAGAGAAATCCCAGACTCCTGTCGCAGCTGGCCACAGGTGGGGGCTTGCGTCTCCCAGGTCAGGGTGCCTGCAAAAGCATCCAGGAAAGGTGCCCTAATGAGAGAAGTCTAGGCTCAGCTTTGGGCTGGAGAGAGAATGATCTGCCATCTTTGTCTGTCACATTTTGCATTATCAAATTCAGCCAGATTTTCAGATCTGTGATCTCTAGTTCAGAAGATCTGTTATAATTTCATTTATTTATTCAACACATGTTAATTAAGCACTAATTATATGTGAGACATAAGAAAGCCAGAGAGGACTTAGGATTTCAGGAAGCTTTGTCTTTTTTAGGGTTTGGGATTCCTTCCTGTAATCATGTACAAAGTTTTTGGATAGGTGTAAAAGTGCATTTTGCTGGGGTCTTACATTTTTATCAGATTCGCTACTCTAAAACAATTAAGAACCCCATAGTGGGTGCACACTAGAACTTTACTTCATGCATCTGCTGTCCTGGTCAGTATCCTCATCCTGCCCATTCAGTCGAAAGCACAGGGGCTAACAGAACGTGAACAAGTGACGCATCTCTGCCCAGAGCTCTAGTATTCTCTGTAGAACCTCAGGAAGTTGTGCTCGCCGGCCCAAGTCCATGCCCCACATTGCAGATTCTGGCTCAAGCATTGACATCCTCCTGCATGTGGCCCTCTGTGGACCCCGCGGAGGCCATAGCAGGGGTGTGTCGACACTGTCCTCTCAGTCCCAGGACAGCTGCTGGGCCACTTCCTCGCTCGCAAAATCCCTTTGATTCAAGCCTGCTGGTCCCTCTTACTTTAGTGCTCCTGCAGAGCGTCAGGTTCGAGAGTTTCCTGTTTGTTGAGAGTCTTGCCCTGTCCACTGCTCTGATGGACCTGTGGCCTCTGTGTAGCTGTCTAGGAATTGCTTTGGCTATGTGGGGTTATCCCACTGTTCAGGTGATACCTGGTGTCCCTCTGCTACTCCTGTGGAAGTAGTTTTGCAGAAAGATGACCTGGTAAATGCCTTCCGCGAGAACCTTGATGTTAGTTGAGCACGCCATTTGATACAGAAACCCAGAACATAAGTATTGCTAGCTGGTGGAATAGGAGCATATGTCAAGACAAATCGTCTCATCAGAACCTAGGCTTCAGGGATGCCGATGCTGCAGGGAAAGTGCTTCTCTCTGCCTGTTGTGTGTTTGAGTGTATGTGAGTGTGTGAGAGCCTCACCTGCTACAGATGCTGTGCTGAGTTCTCTACTTTCTGCCCCTGTAGAGAGAAGACACGGTTCAATGTGTAGACCTTCTCCCTCTCCAGTGTCTCCAGCCTCCAATCCCAGGACATCACTAGTACAGGTGAAAACAAAAGCCTGTCTCAGCGGCCATCACTCTGCCAGCAGCACCTCAAAGCCATTCAAAACGCCCAAAGACAATCTACTTACCTCCAGCAGCAAACAGCACACAGTCTTTCCTGCGAAAGGATCAAGGGATAAACCATGGTGAGTCAGCTGGCTGGCAGCCAGCTGCTGTCTGTCCCCCCTGCTGTTCCTGTCACCACAGGGAAACAGTATTTACCCTCTGGCTTTGTTCCTAGGAGTCACATGCAGGAATTTGGGGGACTGAGGAATGAAGGGACAGAAACCCAAAATGATGGAAAGATAAACCTAAATATTAAAAAGCTTGTGGGACCTTAAGAGTACCATATGGGCCACGCTCACGCCTATAATCCCAGCACTTTGGGAGACTGAGGCGGGTGGATCACCTGAGGTCAGGAGTTTGAGACTAGCCTGGCCAACATGGTGAAACCCCGTCTCTACTAAAAATACAAAAATTAGCGAGGCATGGTGGCATGTATCTGTAATCCCAGCAACTCAGGAGGCTGAAGCAGGAGAATTGCTTGAACCCAGGAGGCAGAGTTGTGGTGAGCCGAGATCGCGCCACTGCACTCCAGCCTAGGCAACAGCAAAACTCTGTCTCAAAAATATTTATATATATACCCTATGCCTGATGGGGAATTTTTTTATTCTCTTGAGAGTTGAGCCAAGTTGTGTCTAAGAAAAGGGTAACAGGGAAATATTTCTCAGTTCTGCAGCCACCTCTCAATTTTCCACCCCAGTGAAGAGAAGCTCTGGTGTAAAATCAAAAGCACTGACAGTCTGCCTGGTGTGGAGCAAGGCCACGGCCCTACCCCCAACACTGGGTCCCAGGTCCTGTGGAATAGTGGAATAGTGGAAAATCAGTGGAAAAAGAGTGGAAAATCAGTGGAAAAATCAGAGGCTTTTGACCAGGCATGATGGCTCACACCTGCAATCCCAGCACTTTGGGAGACTGAGGTGGGCAGATCACTTGAGGTCAGGAGTTCAAGAGCAGCCTGACGAATGTGGTGAAACCCCATCTCTACTAAAAATACAAAAATTAGCTGGGCATAGTGGTGCATGCCTGTAATCCCAGCTACTCGGGAGGCTGAAGCAGGAGAGTTGCTTCATCCCAGGAGGCAGAGGTTGCAGTGAGCCGAGATTGTGCCACTGCACTCCAGCCTGGATGACAAAGTGAGACTCTGTCTCAAAAAAAATTAAAAAAAAAAATCTGAGGCTTTTAATTCATTTGGTTATCTCAGCCCTTACTAAAAAGTCAGAAAAGATTGCCTGTGGAACAGACAGTTAGGAAGCCAAACTTAAAACAAGGAAGATGAGTATCTTCAAATGCTGTTGGCACCCAGCTTGGAGTACTTAAGGAACTGGCTTCTGACAGCACCTCTATGCTTATCTTTCAAGCCTTGAGAAGGCAGAGAAGGGATAAGTGTGGAGTCCATCTCTTTTATGTATTTAAAGAAAAAAGTGTTCCATCAATTAATGACAGTTAATTGCACTTAAGTTCATACCTAGGCAAGCTGTGGAGTAAAATCATCCATCAATGGGTTTGTCACTGCACACTGGAAATTATGATGACTTAGTAAAGAGCTAATTATGTCAGATCAATTACAGAGCCTCTTGTGATGGAGTGGAATGGTATAGGCATGGCTGTGGAGGAGTTACCTGCCACGCAGCTGGGCCTCATGGATAAGCTTTGTTCTCCTCGGGTTGTTGGGATTGCAGGTCCATCCTGCAGGAGGCTGTAGCTGGTTAGGGAAGACTCAGCCTGAGACTGGTGGTTGCCCACCCACCGGCGATGTGAGTCTCCCAGTCACTACCCTGCAATCTGTCTTATCTGTGACCTGAGAATGTGCCTGAGAGTTTATTTACTGGGGCTGCGTGGTATCCCGATGTAACCACAAGCTCTGAAGTCACTGGCCTGGGCACAAATTTCAGCTGGGTGACCTTGGGCAAGTTATTTGATTGTGTTGTGTTTCCATTTCCTCATCTGTAAAGTGGGGCCAATAATAGCTCTATTCCATGGGATTGTTGTGAGGATTAAGTGAGCTAATTTTTATAAAGCAGCAGGCACAGTATCTGGATCATAGTATATATTCAATAAATAATTTAGCATAATGTCATCGTTATTATTATTATATCATCATGATTGCCAAAGGACAGTGCTTCCATCCTGGGATAAAGATTGACAAGTCAAATCTCTCTAAAAAAAATTAGGGAAATGGCTCTTCAGACTCAGAGTGAAGATAAAAATGATTAAATAATTTATTCAGAGTCCAGAAATGAGCTACAGAGAAACAAAATAAGAAAAGCCAGGGAAGGAGCACATAAGTCAGGAGAGACCCAGGGAGCTCGGGGAAGATCATCAATGAACGCTCCTTGTAAAAGAGCAAATGAGAGGTCTCTTGTAGCCCCACGGCACCAAAAAGCACCTGCCCAAAAGGCAAACCTTCAGGGCGACCACTGGGTTCAAATCATTGTCCACACTCAATCCAGTCCAACTCAACACACACTTCTTAAGACCTGCCACAGTCAAGTCCCCTTCAGCTAGGGGCAAAAAGTGGTTTTGAAAGAATCTGGCTGGGTGCAGTGGGTCACATCTGTATTCCCAGTACTTTGGGAGGCCGAGATGGGCAGATCACGAGGTCAGGAGTTCGACACGAGCCTGGCCAGCATGCTGAAACCCCGTCTCTACTAAAGATACAAAAAATTAGCCAGGCATGGTGACACGCACCTGTAATCCCAGCTACTCAGGAGGCTGAGGCAGGAGAAATGCTTGAACCTGGGAGGTAGAAGTTGCAGTGAGCCGAGATTGCTCCATTGCACTCCAGCCTGGGCAACAGGGCAAGACTCTGTCTCAGAAAAGAAAGAAAGAAAGAGAGAGAGAGAGAAAGAAAGAGAGAAACTGAAAAAACTAGCCCAGGTCCAGAGATGAGCAACCAAGAGATTTGTAAGGAGGGAGATAGCTCGTAGTGAAAAGACTAGAGTGCTTACCTGTGGGAAGAAGAGAAAAGCATAGGTAATTTGCCATGCCTTCAAGTCGGTAAATATTCTGAGGACAGAACAAGTGGTGCGCCATGAATGAGGCCGAACCATGGACTGCAGTGGTCTCGAGACCTAACTGTCCTCACCTCCCATCTGCCTGGCTGTCGTCCATCTACCCACCACGTCCAGGAACATGTGTCCGGGAAGAGATAGAGTCTCCAAGGCTGGGAAGATTTGGCTTTGAGCCTTAGAGGGCTCAGCCTCAGTTGAGAAGTATCCCAGAGTGCAGCTCCCCAGACCTGTACTGAGCTAGGAGCAGGAAAAGCAAGTTCAAGTCTGGGCCCTGCCTCTAACTTTCTGTGTGTCCTTGAACAAGTCACTTTACTTCTCTGAGTCTCATTTTCAAGCCTGAATATTTTGAAATTCTATATCACAGTCCTATCAAAAATTCACAAAGTTCCTCACTGCTTCCTGAATTAAAGAGTTAGTCCCTCAGCCCAACATAAGGGACCCTCTGCCAACTAGCTGCAACCCCCCTAAGTCAATACTGAATATCCAGTACCACCCTATTATGCCAGATTTCCCCCTATCTCTACCCCTGCTACCTTTGCCTGGAACATCCAGCCATCTTTACTCAACATTTAATGAGCACTTATTGTAAGACTATGTGTGCCAACTCTACAACAAGCACGGGGGGTACACAGGGCCCACTGATGTCACACAAGCACCTTTGTGCAAATTAGAAAATGTTCTGGATGCAGGCCTGTACCAGGTGCACAGTTGACTAATGGCCTTCATCCCCTGCTCACTTCCTTAGCCAGGCCTCCTCTCCCAGTGCATAATCTATACAACTGTACACTGCAGCCCTGGGGATACAAAGTTAAGATACAGACACTGTCTTAGGGAGTCTGTAAATAGAAACATAAGCTAACACAGTACAAAGTGATAAGGACTATGAGATCAGTAGCAAAGGAGAAGGGCATCTAACCCAGGCTGAGGACTCAGAAAGGGTTTTTTCAAAAGAGGTCACTTCCGGCCAGGTGTGGTGGCTCACACCTGTAATCCCAGCACTTTGGGAAGTCCAGGCAGGTGGATCACGAGGTCAGGAGTTCAAGACCAGCCTGACCAACATGGTGAAACCCCGTCTCTACTAAAAATTCAAAAATTAGTTGGGCGTGGTGGCGTATGCCTGTAATCCCAGCTACTCAGGAGGATGAGGCAGTAGAATCGCTTGAACCCCGGAGGCGGAGGTTGCATTGAGCCAAGGGAAAAAAAAAAAAGGTCACTTCTGTTAAATTCAAAGGACAAGTAGTAGGAAGGAGGTAGACAAAGAGAATGGGATTAGAATGGTAAATTTTTAATGTTACGTCTATTTTACCACCAAAAAAAAAAAAAAAAAAAAATTCTAACTAAGAGAGTAGGAAGGGTGTCCTAGGCAAAGGGAACAGAATGTGCAAAAGTATTTGCATGTGGGGAGAGGCAGGATGTGAAACTGAGTAGGGGATTGAGGCCCAGATTATGAAGTTCTGCTGTATGTGTTAAGTTCAGGAATTTGGACTTCACCCTGGAAATTGCAAAGAGGCATTAAAAGAGCAGTTTTATGATGTAGTCTGGTCACCTTGAAAGCCATGTAAAAGGATGGCTGGGGGGGTCACACAGGAAGCATCAAGATGTCCTGGGTGAGGACATTGTATCACCCAGGCAAGGCGTGGTGACAGCCTGGTTCCAGGCAGTGATGTGTACGGAGGGGCTGGGTGAGATAAATATTAAGGAGGGAAAACTCCACAGGACTTTGGGGGTCATAGGTAGGGCTGGAGTACAAGGGAAGGGATTAGGACAGCTGAGTTGTGGTCCTGCCGCTTCCTCAAGGGAAGGACAGTAAGGGCCAGAGTTGAGGGAGGGAAGGGAAGGATGAGTTCAGCTGGGAAGTCAGTGGATTTTGAAGTGTCTGAGAAATATCTACAAAGTAATGTGAGTGGGCACTGAATGTTTGGAACCAGGGGTCAAGAGATAGGTATGGACCAGGACTAGAGAGTCATCGTGTAGACGTGGGCATGGAAGCTGTGGGTATAGATGGTGCCTGCCAGGGAGGTATATGGTGTGAGAAGAATAGAGGCCAAGGGTGGTGCCATGGAGGATTGGGACAGGGAAAGAGGAGTCTGAGGGCGCTGGTCTGCTAAGCCCAGGGTTTCCACAGCAATCATTCCCCTTCTCTCCTGGCCAAAATCCTTACCATTCTTATTGCCCATGTCACTGGCTACCTTCTCTCAATGCCCTTTCCTTATTCACTTCCTCCTTGCCAACAACCTGATATGCTCTCGCCTTTCTTTTAATCCCCAGAGCACTTAATTTTTACTTCACATGTGACACTTTCTCTGGTCAGCCATAGACTCCACTTCCTGTCTTCCTCCTGCCCAGCAGTTACTGCAGGGCCTCCTGTATGGTCACCTCTCACCAACTCAACAAGCATGGTACTCGTGTCAGTAAATATTTGTTGAATTGAATGAAATGGATGTGACCATTGAAAGGGATTCTAAGATTTCCATTCCTGGAGATGGCTGACCTTTTGTCTAGAATTGTTTAGACTAGCACTATCTGATAGAAATGTAATGTGTGTCACACATGTTAATTTTACATTTTCAAGCAGCCACATTGGAAAAAAGTACAAAAGAAACAGGTGAAATTAATTTTTTTTTTGAGTTGGAGTCCTGCTCTGTCACCCAGATTGGAGTGCAGTGGCGTGATCTCGGCTCAAGCAACCTCTGTGGCCTGGGTTCAAACTATTCTCCTGCCTCATCCTCCTGAGTAGCTGGGATTACAGGTGCCCGCCACCACGCCCAGCTAATTTTTGTGTTTTCAGTAGAGACGGGGTTTCACCATCTTGGCCAGCCTGGTCTTGAACTCCTCATGATCCATCCGCCTTGGCCTCCCAAAATGCTGGGATTACAGGCGTGAACCACCATGCCCAGCCATGAAATTAATTTTTAATAATAGTCATTGGCCGGGCATGGTGGCTCATGCCTGTAATCCCAACACTCTAGGAAGACGAGGCAGATGGATCACTTGAGATCAAGAGCTCGAGACCAGCCTAGCCAACATGGTGGAACTCTGTCTCTACTACAAATACAAAATAATAATAATAATAATGGTGGTAGCATTCCCCAGCTACTCAGGAAGCTGAGGCAGGAGACTTGCTTGAACCTGGGAGGCAGAGGTTGTGATGAGCCAAGATCCTGGCACTGCACTCCAGCCTGGGCAACAAAGCAAGTGAGACTCCACCTCAAAAAAAAAAAAAAAAAAAGTTATGTGCCACATAAAAGCGTATTAGTCAACAGCAGTCCCATAAGATGATTATACCATATTTTTACTGTAGCTTTTCTACATTTAGATATGTTTAGACACACAAATACTTACCCTTATATTACAATTGCCTACAGTATTCAGTACAGTCACATGCTGTACAGGTTTGTAATCTAGGAACAAGTGGCTGTACCATACAGCTTAGGTTCAAGCACCTTTTATACTTGACAGGACAGAATCCTGCCCAGACCGGCAAGAAGAGGGTGATCCATCGGAAAAGTGGAACTGGTCACCCTTTTTTTTTTTTTTTTTTTTTTGAGACAGGGTATAGCTCTGTGGCCCAGGCCAGTATGCAGGGGGTTGTGTTAGTTCACTCTACGACGTTAGCATGATGAAATCACCTATCATTGCATTTCTTAGAACATAGCCCCGTCATGAAGTGACACATGACTATTTTATTTAATCTAATATATTCAAAATACTATCATTTCAACATATAATCAGTGAGATAGATTACATTATTTTCTTTTCATAAGTCTTCAAAATCCTGCATGTGTTTTATTACACTTACAGCACATCTCAATTTGGACACTAAATTTTCATCAGAAATATTTGACTCATTTTTAGATTTCATAAAAACTAGAGATTATAAAATAGATTGACATACCCAAGTTGTTCTAAATAGACTTAAACATTTTCTAATTACTGAATCAAGTATCTGTTCTTAAATTTCAATGAACTGAGCTTAAATGAAATTTGAAATCCCATTCCTCAGTCACAGTAGCCACTTTTTATTTTACCTTTTTATTTTATTTTATTTTATTTTTTTGAGACAGGGTCTCACTCTGTCACCCAGCCTGAGGCTGGAGTACAGTGGTGCGATCTCAGCTTACTGCAGCCTCAACCTCCTGGGCTCAAGTGATCCTCCCAACTCAACCTCCCAAATAGCTGGGACGACAAGCGCACACTACTGTGCCTGGCTAATATTTGTGTTTTTTGTAGAGTTAGGGTTTCACCATCTCGAATTCCTGAGCTCAAGGGATCCACCCACCTCAGCCTCCCAAAGTGCTGGGATTACAGGTGTGAGCCACAGCACCTGGCCCCCACCGTAGCCACATTTTAAATGCTCAGTAGCCTGAAGTGGTTAGTGGCTGCTGGATCTAGACACATAGGCCACTGACTCTGGGTGGGGCCCTCTGGTTTTTACAATTCAATGGTGTGTTAATTGGGCTCCTCTAATCTCTTTAAAAGTTATACTCCCAACAGGAGTTGCTAAATTCCAGCTCCTTTCTCCCCTTGGCCTGGTGCTGCTGGGTCTGTGGTGGAAACAGACCTGGAAGACCTCCATCAGGCGGTGCAGAGAGCCCCCTGCCTAAGTTCTGTTCCATTGCTCCAAGTGAGCTCTGTATCGCCCCCTCCTGGCCAAGAAAGCATAAGCGGTGCCAACCCATGCTGGACCGTGGCCCTTAGATTAGATTTCACAGCAGGTTAGGGCTGCCCTTTCCAAATAGCTTAAATTCACACGTACAGCAATGAAAACACTACTCTATCAGGCTGACCTCCTGGCATTCCAGCACAAGGTTAAATGGTCTTTGGTTTTGTTATTTTCTCCTTTATGTGGCTGAGTAGGTTTAAAAAAAAACTGCATTACAAGAAAAGGGGAGGCCGGCGTGGTGGCTCACACCTGTAATTCCAGCATGGGAGGCCGAGGCGGGTGGATCACCTGAAGTCAGGAGTTCAAGACCAGCCTGGCCAACATGGCAAAACCCTGCCCCTACTAAAAATACAAAAAATTAGCCGGGTGTAGTGGCAGGCACCTGTAATCCCAGATACTTGGGAGCCTGAGGCAAGAGAATCACTTGAATCTGGGAGGCAGAGGTTGCAGTGAGCCAAGATCACACCACTGCACTCCAGCGTGGGCGACAGAGCGAGACTGTCTCAAAAAAAAAAAAAGAAGAAAGGGGAAAACACAGAGAGCATTGCCATGTTACCAGGTTTGTCCCCTGCAGAGCTGCCTGACAGCACTCACAGGCTGCCCAGCATCCCCAGCCCTGCACTCAGCCTCTCAGAGGCCCCTTCCACTGTTTCACTGTCCTGACAGTGGGGACCACCCCTACGGGAGCCAGAGGTCGGGGGTACCTGGCCACCAGCCCACAGCGTTGACATCTATGTAGTTGATGACAGTAGAGGGAGGTGGGCAAGATGACTCGGTCCCCAGGTAAAAATCAAGAAAGAGTTATGGCTGTTTGGCTGTTTTGAGCTACAATGAGCATTTCAGCCTTTACTTATGAGTCCCCGCTCAGCCATGGGACCAGACCCTGGCACAGTGACCGAGTCAGCCAGTCTGACTCTCCCAGCTGCTGTCACTTCGGCTACCCTGGTCTGACCTGGCGAATTGATGGGGAACTCAGACCCATGGATGTAGGCTGAGGTGGGTAGGAGGCAGAGAGGAGGTAGGAGGAGGATTTCCTCCCCTGGATGGCTTGTTGCCTTCTCTTTGGGCCTTATCAACCCACACGTGTGTGTTGAATGCTAAATATGCTCAGCTATTAAAAATGCAGGAGATGAGCCTGCTGCTCCAGGAGGAAAATGAGCCAAAGCAAAAGAAAAATCAGCAGGCTCCCTGGCCTCCCGTGCGTGCCCTGCAGCAGGTGGGGGAGGGCTCCCTCTCCCCAGGTAGGCGGGGCTCCTCTCCAAATGCTTGGAATTACCAGGCGGGTCCTCCCAAAGTGACTGGGGCTGAGGGAGTGGAAGTGCTCTGGAAGTCTTCCCAGCGCTTTATGGAGAGGGAAGCGATCACTGAGAGGCCCCGGCCAGACGCCTGTGGGAGAAACTGGGCGGCTTATCTCTTCCTGCCTGGTGCTGGCATGAACTGGGGGCAAGACCAAGGCTCAGGATTGATGGCTCCCTGAAGACACAGGGAGTCATCTCAGGCTGTGAAATACGAGCAACCCGAGGAGCCGCAGACACTGCAAGGGCCCTACCCCTGTGACTGCCCTGCATTCCTCAGCAGGATTCTTGCAGTCGCCTCTCCCTGGCCTCCTTGCCCCTCGCTCTGCCCATCCTCCAGTCCACCCCGCACACCCCACCAGAGTGATGTGAGCCCCTGCTCTGCCCACAACTCTTTGGTGGCTCCCACTTGTCTGCCTACAGAGTAGAAGTTTAATGTTTTTGTAATGGACTTCAGGGGGAAGGGGAAAGAGAGGGTGGGGAGGTAGACAGACCAGAATATTCAAGCATCTGGGGGCTGCAGGCAGGGGCATAGTGTCCCTTCCAGGACAGGGAGGCCATGGGAATTTAAACATGTAAGTGCTGCCTGCTCACTGGGTTTTCAGATGAGCAAAGGTAAGGACAATGGACAGCTCCTTGGGTGTAAACTGCAGCCAAACTTGTGAAGTCACAGAAGTGCTCAGAAATAGGGAATCCAGCCTAGGGAGGGAAAGTAAGACCAAGACAGCCGGGGAAGGAAGAAAATGGCCTGAAGCGGCCAGGCGCTGTGGCTCACACCTGTAATCCCAGTGCTTTGGGAGACCGAGGCGGGCGGATCACTTGAGGTCAGGAGTTCAAGACCAACGTGGTGAAACCCCATCTCTACTAAAAATACAAAAAAAAATTAGCTGGGCATAGTGGTGTGTGCCTGTAATCCCAGCTACTCGGGAGGCTGAGGCACAAGAATCGCTTGAACCTGGGAGACAGGTTACAGTGAGCTGAGATTGTGCCACTGCACTCCAACCTGGGCAACACAGCAAGACTCCATCTCAAAAAAAAAAAAAATACGGCCTGAAGGAAAGAAGAGGGATGAGCCACAGAGATTAGTAACCATGGTCCTTTGTGGCTGCATAGCTCATTATGATTTTTAGATGTTTTCATAGCCCAATCCTTTATGAGCCTAAAGACTATTTTGTGATGAAGATAAGAAAACAGAGGCCCAAAGAGATGAAGTGATGGGCTGAGATTACATACACAGTGGGACAGCAGAGGAGCTGAGACTTGATCCCTGGCCTTCTGGCTTCCAGTGCTGCAATAAAGAGCACTACCCTCAGTATTGCCTGACGTCAAGCCCATTCTGCCCTTCATTTTGTGGAATGACCTGGGGCAACCTTTCTCAGCCTCAGGCTTCACATCTATGAAATTGGGGGTGGAGATTAAACACGGTATTGCACGTGAGTGCATAACTCACTGCTCACACGTGGTAGGTGTGCAGCATGTGCCGCTATGAGCGCACACTTCACCTTTATCATCGCCCAGTCTCTTCTCAGAAGAGGAGAGGCAGCACAGCCCGATCCCCACCTAAAGCATTTGTTCTTACCGAGCATTGGTGGGGTGCCAGTTTGGTTTTTATTGTGTTATGTGATTTAACCTCCACCGAGAACATTAATTCATTCATCAAACATTTATCGAGCCCTTCCTAAATGCTAGATAATGTATAGGCTGCTGGGATAATTCCAGAGCAACATGTGTACTGGGACGGGGTTCCCATTGTCAGACAGCTCACAGTCTGGTCAGGACACATAGATGTAGAAATAAAACCTTGCCATAGGACATGATGAGTGCAGCAGAAACACCCAGGAAGGAACAGCAGGCACTGGGAGAGAAGAGGCTGTTTCCTCCGGATCTGGACAGATGGGGGAGTGTTCACCCGGAGAATGGGGGAGGGCACACCAGCAGGAGAGCCCGGCCCACGGAAAGGCACAGAGCCAGGCCGGAGCACTGGTGTTCAAGAAGTAAGAAGTCCAGAGAGGCTAGGGGAGAAGGTGGCTGGGGCAGGAGGGGTGGGGTGGGCCAGGCTATGAAGGTGGTACTTGGACCTCTGGGCCATGGGCCACCCACAAAGCCTTTCATGGTCAGATTTGCATTGGTAGCTGAGTGCAAACAGATTCGAACACACAGAAAGGCCAAGCCGGAAAGGTTGCAAGCGACGCTGAGGCCTGGACCTTTTAACAGCTGTTTAAGAGGTAGACTTTAGTCAGATTCACTTGTGAGTGACTGAATGTCGGGGAAGAGTCGGTTTTTAAATGGATGCTGATGTTAACATAGTTTTTCGGTTGTTGTTGTTTTTGTTTTTGTTTGTTTGACACAGAGTCTCCCACTGGCTTGTAGACGAGTGCAGTGGCACTATCTCAGCTCACTGCAGCCTCCATCCCCTGGGTTCAAGCAATTCTCCTGCCTCAGTCTCCCGAGTAGCTGGGGTTATAGGCATATACCACCCGGCTAATTTTTGTATTTTTAGTAGAGATGGGGTTTCACCATGTTGGCCAGGCTGGTCTCCAACTCCTGACCTCAAGTGATCCACCCACCTCAGCCTCCCAAAGTGCTGGGATTACAGGCCTGAGCCACCGCACCCGGCCTGATGTTGCTAACATAGAGTTTAAAAAAGAAAAAGTCTATTTAATTTGGGACAAAGAATATTCTGAGTTTGCTATAGGTCAGTGTGAAGACTAACTTTTTTTTTAATATGGCAAAAATGCCATTCAAAATAAACGCTTGAAGGTTTAAAAAGAAAATGTGCTTTGTTTTCTGGATGGAGGTGGTTCAGGTGCAAGGCTGCCTGCCCAGAACTGGATTCTAATACCAAAAAAGGAAAAAGCAGAGTGAGTGAGTGATGCCCGGGGGAGGGAAGGTGCTCCTGGGGGCTTTTCCTCTGGCAGGAAACTGGGAGCAGCAGGTGTCAGGGTACCTGGCCAGAAGCTGGAGCACTGATAAGTAGCCTGGGATGCTTTGCCTTTTCCTTATCTCTCAGCGTGCTCAGAAAAAGCTTCTTGAAGGCCAAAGGCTTAGGATGGCAGCCCAGGGTCTCTGCTCAAGGTGCCAGCTCCCAGCCTTCCTGGCAGGGGGATGGAGGGTGTTCTGTAAGGAGTTGCCCTGTCTCCCCTTGGGTCAGTGTTTCCTCCAGCACTGTTGGGAAACAGTAACTGTCTGGGCTGTACTGGCTGGAAGGCACTGCAGACAGAGCAGCTTGCAGCTCGAACAGCAGGAACCAATGACCTCTGGTGGCTGCCGAGGGGAGCGCTCCCGCTTGTTGCTCCAGAGCGGAGCCTGTTCTGGGCCAGTGCTGGGTGGGGACAGGGTACTTGGGGCTCTGCCTCACCCTGCACCAGCGCTCCCTGCAGAATCAAATTGCCTCCTAATCTCTACGTTCTCAATTCCTATCCTCCCAGGCTCTGATACCATTTCCTTATTGATGTGAATTTCAGTGGCCATTCATTGGAATTGTGTGGCTCTTCGTTCTCATTTGCGGAGGAAAGGCACTGAGCAGGTGCCGTTGATTAGGTCTAGGGTTATCCTTAAAACTCTCCTGGACTCTACCCAAGGCCACACTGCTGTAGGCACAGCTGGTCCCAAAGGCAGCCTGTGCAGCATCATATCCCCTACTGCATGAGGGTTCGATTTTTTCTTTTTATCTTCTCCTCTTCTCTGACTTGCTGACTTTTTCACAGTCCTAGGGCACTAGGACTCCTCAGGAATGTCAGGACACTTAGCACTCCTTATTCACCCAGCAGGTTTGGAGACCACCTTCTGCTCATGCCCTGGGAAGCTGTGAATAACAGAAGTACAAGAGAGACTAACAGACCAGCAGGGAGACCTGCACTGGGGCCTCCTGCTTTCAGAAAATTGGAGCAGCCTAGAGGGGGGCTCAGAGAGTTATTTCTCTGGAAGGCATCTTTGAACCAGCAGAGAGCCCCAATGCCTAATATACTTCAGGGTTGCAGGAGACAATATGTTTGTGCCTGAGGAGGCTGGAGTTCCTCCTTACTCCTCTTCCAGAATGTCCTATCCAGATGGGTCCTTTAACCCCTAGGCCAGGCTTAAGCAGTGTCTGGAATACTAGAGATGGAGAAGCAGGTGGGCTTGTGAAGTAGGGCTGACAGGTCCTGGAAAAGGGTCATTGAATCTGGCCCCACCTCGTTCTGCCTTTCTTCCTCACTGCCCCACCCAGAAGGAGTCCTCTAATCTGCATGAATGTGGAAGGCTGCTGCTCCCACCCTGTGCTGGTGCTTCTGCCTCCACCCTGTCCACCCCTCCTTCCACGGTGGGACCAGAAGGGACTAAGGAAGCAGAAGTTTTGTGATGGTGACCATGATTTGCACCCCACATATATACCCTACAAGTATAAGGTGGATGAGAGCAGATGCTGGGATCCTCTGTGCCCTTTTTGTTTAGTTACAGTTTATTGAGAGTCTGCTATGTGCCTGGCACTATGCTAGGCACTTGGTATCTATTACCTCACTTAATCACTTCAAATATCTCTTGTTATCTTCATTTGACTGATAAGAAAACTGAGGCACAGAGCCTGAGATAAGTTAGGCAGGGCAGCCACATATGTTTGTATGGGCTTTGCACTGCGTGAGGCCACCCCACCAAGGCAGGAAAGTGAAAGCAGCGCTCACTCCTTACTAGGCCAGCTGTCCTCTTTCTCATTCTTAGAGTCCTAATAGGCTCACTGAGGCCTTGAAACAGGGTAGCCAGAAGGCTGTGATACTGTAATGCATCCAGCAACAGAAAAGGCAGGATTTGAGTCTAGGTTGGTCTGATTTGAAAGCCTATATTTCTAAACCTTATCCTCAACCATCTTCCAACACTCCACATTCTATAAATTTGCCAGAATATTGACAAGGCACAGACCTTCAATTCAGTCATACTTGTTCTCCCTGGGTTTATTTGATTTGCTTCTGGCCGTTTTTACAATTCTTCCAAGTCAGCTTGTTCATTTTTCCTCCCACCTAACTGACTCAGGAGGAAATCCCACATCATTCTTCACAGCAGCTAATCATCTCTTAACCCAGTTGAGGAGGAAAGTCTTAGCCCATCGTCCAAGTCACTGATGAAGACACTATGACCTTCTTGGCCGGCAGTGGGTCCCTGTCGAGCTCTGCATGGTACCACTCTAGACTGAAATTGAGCCCTGCCAGCCCATTTTTCTTTTGTCTCTCCTGCCAGCACCACTCACCTGATAGCTGTGTGGTCTGACCACATTTCCCCAGTTTACTGAAGGTGTGCTACATGGGAGAGAATCCAAAACTGTGCAAAGGCCAGGAGAGATTAGACACTATGCCTCCTCTCTAACCACCAGGCCTGACACTCAGCCACAGAATAATATTAGATTTATCTGGCAGATGTTCTTATTTACCATGCTCTGTGGTTGAATACCTGTTTTCTGTTTGCTAAAAATGTTTACAGATAGGTCTTCTGAAAGTTTTCCCAATATTTTTCCAGACACACACGCAAAAATACCATTTATTCACTTGTCAGGATTTATGCAGTATCAACTGTATCTGTCATACCATGGTAGGAGGACTTTGTATCTCTGTTATTTACCCTGATTCTTAGTGATTGCCTGCCCCTCAGCCTTCTTGAATCTCCCAAGTATTTCTTCAACTTAAAGAATTTAGATTGGATATAAATAATTTCCTCATAGTAGCCGCCAAAAAACATCCAAGAGAGCCAAATTGAATTCCTTCTCCAAGGGCATTTTAAAAGAGGGTAAATTCCTTTTTATTTGGGATGACTTAATGCTATCACTGCTTGGAAGCCAAGAGGCTGGGTAATATGGCCCTTCTAAGGCTCTGCCAGTGAGTCAGAGATTCTTAAATTTCTGCCAGGCCAGCAGCATAAGCACATAGGCTTTTGTCGAAGGAATTGGTGGAGGAAATCAGACAGCTGAGAACTCTCATCACACACAAAACCCACAGCACAAATACCATATGTCTTCAGGCTCCTGCCTGTCAAATTCATCTTTACCCTGCTCTGGTAAGTGAAGAACGGCTGGCAATAATTTCTGCAGACCTAGAGACATTCTGAACCATTCTCTTAAGGCATATCTGTTGATAATCAAAGAATAGATCATGATCACCAGGAAAGTGTAGCTGGCAGAAGGGCAGCTGGCCCTGCGGCACATTGGTGGCTCTTGCAATGGCATCGTCATGAGTCTCCACCTCTGTTCTTTTGCAGACATCACTGGGCAGGGAGGGGAATCTGCTTGATGCCAAGAGAACCATGTTTCTTAAAGCCAGAGGACCCGCCTTGATCTAGAAAGATAAATTCAGACAGGCCAAGCACAAAGGAAGAAGACGTGGGCAACTAAAGCAGCACAAAAGAAACAGAGGTAGATATCGCCCCCATGTAGCAAGGGGGATGAGGGAGGGTGTTCTCGGCATTGGGTTCCTTTCCCAGGACCGAGACAAAGGTTCAGAGATGATGAGGAGAGAACTACTCCCAGTATATTAGACACAGCAGGGGAACAGGCTGCAGCCCTGAGCTCCCTGAAAGAGTTCATCCCAAGCGAACAAAACAGGCATTATGAAAGCAGCAGGGGGAGAGTGGGGACTCATCTTTCCCTTTCAAACACTGCTCCACAAAGAAAGGACAATCGTAAGTTGATAAATGCAACTAATTGTGCAACTTTGGAAAGGGTGAACATGCATCCTTTAGACTGAAGAGAAAGGAACTTTGAACGGCTTTAGCTAAGCTCGGGGGTAACTGCCAGGCTTGTTTGTCACCTAAGCAAACAGCATAATAAATTGCTGAGTCACCCATCAGGCTCTTGCCAACTCACCACCCCCTCCCAGGTCTCACCACCTGCACATGGAGGTGTTACTGTGATTAGACACAAAGAAGATGGGAGATGCCCATACTGTGAAAGCAGGGGTTAGAACCTTTTGGCTTCTTTCCAAATGGAAAAAAAGTCAAACCTGTCATTCAGGGTCCACAGCCATCTGGAAGGGGCATGCCCAAGGCTGGGACACTTTCCTGGCTGGGGAAGGTGACAGCAGAGGAAGTAAGGGGAATGCATACGGGGACAGTGAGAGGAAGCAGAGGACAATTCCAAGATGCTGGCTTCCCTGTGACTGCACTGTCCCCCTCTCTGCAGCATAGGCACACGTGGGATCTGTGCGTATGGGAGGTAGGGGGTGGGGCTCTTAATAGGCTCTTATGAGGCCGAGCGCAGTGGCTCACACCTGTAATCCCAGCACTTTGGGAGGCCGAGGTGGGTGGATCACGAGGTCAGGGGTTCAAGACCAGCCTGACCAACATGATGAAACCCCATCTCTACTAAAAATACAAAAATTAGCTGGGCGTGGTGGCGGGCGCCTGTAATCCCAGCTACTCAGGAGGCTGAGGCAGGAGAATTGCTTGAACCCGCGAGGCAGAGGTTGCAGGGAGCCGAGATTGCACCACTGCACTCCAGCCTGGGCAAAAGAGCGAGACTCCATCTAAAAAAAAAAAAAAAAAAAAAAAAAAGGTAGGCTCTTACGTCAGCTGGATCTTTTTGCTCAAGAAGGATCATCTCTGGGATTGGCTTTCCAGATTCTGTGGCACTGTCCTGTGACCGTTTCCTCCTTTGCTCTCTCAGTTCAGGACCTTGGGGCTGTTGCCAGCTATAGTGAAGAAAGACTGGCCCGATGGCTGGCATGTATACTGGGGGAGAGGATGGCAAGGTCAAATGCCTTTCCCGCCATCACTCAGCTGCCTGCTTCTGTGTCTTCTCAGTCCAGGCCAAGGCAGGTTCCCTTCAAGAGAAAATCCAAAGGTTTTGAGGGAGAGAAGGGATACCAAAGAAAAAGTATCAGGGACGGCTCCAGGTTCTCCTCCTTCACTCTTCTAAGCCCTTCCCCATTAGCTAATGAACACCCTTAGAACACACCCAAAAGAGCTCAGTCTCCCTTCTCTCCTCCTGCCAAGTCCTTTTACCTAACATCAGAGGTGTTTACTCAGTGGCCCAGCTCCTTACCGACTCACCTGGTCTTTGAAATCTTTGAAACATTCATGATCAGACATTTTTCCCCAACGCTTCCCATTCTTCAATCCAGAGGACTGCACACCAGGCTGTCTTTCCTGTTTCTGATGGGCTCCAGTTTCACATCCAGCTGAGTTCTGGAAGCATTGACAGTAGAGTATGAATGGGCCATACTCATTATATAGTGGAAAAAATTCCAAATTAGGAGACAGTCACAGACATTAGCAGGCCTGGCCCAAGCTCAGTTATACACAGTTGGGAAGGAGTGTCACCAAAGAGATGAGTCAACTGGCACAGTTCCAAATGTTGGGACCTGGTGCACCTGTGCTCGTGTGGCTGCCTTAAGGAACACATTCAATGCCAGACATTGACTTTAGAGGAGAAACGCAGACTGTGCTGTGAGCATTTGAGGGCTGCTTGACTTGTTTTTTTTGTTTTTGTTTTTGTTTTTTGAGGCGGAGTCCTGCTCTGTCGCCAAGCTGGAGTGCAATGGCACAATCTCGGCTCACTGCAACCTCTGCCTCCCAGGTATAAGCGATTCTCCTGCCTCAGCCTCCCAAATAGCTGGGATTACAGGCATGCGCCACCACACCCGGCTAATTTTGTATTCTTAGTAGAAATGGAGTATCACCATGCTGGTCAGGCTAGTCTTGAACTCCTGACCTCAGGTGATCCACCCGCCTCAGCCTCCCAAAATGCTGGGATTACTGGCGTGAGTCACCATGCCCAGCTGGTTTTTAAAATGTATTTCCATTTGTACAGTTGCTGTGGATTATTCTATCTCAGGCATCATATCTTTGTCTGCTGAAGGCCTGAGGGCCTAACATCTACATAGGGCATTTTTCACAGAAACTAGAGGCATTATATTAACTTGTACCAGCTCATGCAACAAGAACTAGATCTGCAACTTGCAAGTTCTAATTTCCTTTCCTGAACTAACTTGGCTTCACAAAGAAATATTAATACATCACAGAGGGCTGCCCAGGTACTAGAGCACCTTCTCTTCTTACTAGCTGTCCGTGTGTTCATATCAACACTTGAAGTTTGATTTTTTTCCCTAAAGAAATAAAAGTCAACAGATCAGAACAAGGGTGAGAAATTAAATCAATAAATCTTTTTGAACAGAACAGATTCTTCTAATTTTTTTTTTCCAAGACAGGGTCTCACTGTGTCACCCACACTGGAGTACAGTGGTGCAATCCTAGCTCTCTGCAGCCTCAAACTCCTGGGCTCAGGTGACTCTCCTGCCTCAGCCTCTCATGTAGCTGGAACTATGTGTGTCCACCAACGTGCCCAGCATATATATATATATATATATATATATATATATATTTTTTTTTTTTTTTTTTTTTTTGTAAAGACATGGTCTCACTGTGTTGTCCAGGCTAGTCTCAAATATCTGGCCTAGGCCGGGAGCAGTGGCTCATGCCTGTAATTCCAGCACTTTTGGAGGCTGAGGCAGGCAGATCACCTGAGCTCAGGAGTTCGAGACCAGCCTGGCCAACATGGTGAAACCCCATCTCTACTAAAAGTACAAAAATTAGCCAGGTGTGGTGGCAGGTGCCTATAATCCCAGTTACTTGGGAGGCTGAGGCAGGAGAATTGCTTGATCCTAAGAGGCTGAGGTTGCAGTGAGCTGAGATTGTGCCACTGCACTTCGACCTGGGTGACAGAGACTCTGTCTCAAAAAAAAAAAAAAAAAACCTGGCCTCAAGCAATCCTCTCACCCTGGCCCCCAAAACTCCTGGGACTACAGGCATGAACCACCACACCTGGCCAATATGTTTGGGTTTGGGGGGTGCCATTGGGGTCAGGGGGCAGTTGAGACAGGGTCTTGCTCTGTTGCTGAGGCTGGAGTGCAATAGCATGATGATAGCTCACTGTAACCTCAAACTCTTGAGCTCAAGCGATCCACCTGCAGCATCCCCAGTAACTAGGGCTACAGGCACATGCCACCATGCCTGGCTAATTTTATTTTTATTTTGTAGAGACTGGTCTCGCTGTGTTTCCCAGGCTGGTCTCAAACTCCTAGGCTCAAGTAGTCCTCCCACCTCAGCCTCCGAAAGTGCTAGGATTACAGGCATGAGCCACCACAACTGGCCACTGATACTATTTTTTTTTTGAGACAGAGTCTCGCTCTGTCACCCAGGTGGAAGTACAGTGGCATGATCTCAGTGCACTGCAACCTCTGCTTCCTGGGTTCAAGTGATTCTCCCACCTTAGCCTCCTGAGTAGCTAGGATTACAGGCATGCACCACCACCCCTGGCTAATTTCTTTTTTTTGTGGGTTTTTTTCCATTTGTTTGTTTGAGGCAAAGTCTCGCTCTGTTGCCCATGCTGGAGTGCAGTGGCGCAATCTCGGCTCATTGTAAGCTCTGCCTCCTGGGTTCACGCCATTCTCCTGCCTCAGCCTCCCGAGTAGCTGGGACTACAGGTGCCCGCCACCACGCCTGGCTAATTTTTTTTGTTTTTGTTGTTGTTGTTGTTGTTTTGGTTTTCTTGTATTTTTAGTAGAGACAGGGTTTCACCATGTTAGCCAGGATGGTCTTGATCTCCCAACCTCGTGATCCACCCACCTCAGCCTCCCAAAGTGCTGGGATTACAGGTGTCAGCCACCACGTCTGGCCAGTTTCTGTATTTTTAGTAGAGATGGGGTTTCACCATGTTGGCCAGGCTGCTCTTGTACTCCTGACCTCAGGTGATCCGCCCGCCTCAGCCTCCCAAAGTGCTGGGATTACAGGTGTGAGCCACCACGCCCAGCCTCTGATCTGTATTTTTAAAGTCAGGTTTATTGAGGTATAATTTAAGTTGTAAGAGTTTCGTCATTTGCATTTTTTTTCTTTTTTTTAGTTTGTACATGTAAAACATTTTTAATTGTGGTAAAATACACATAACATAAAATTTACCATCTTAACCATTTTAAATGTACATTTTAATAGTATTACGTACATTCACACTGTTGTGCAACCAATCTCCAGAACTTTTTTTCCGTCTTGCAAAACTGAAGCTCTATACACTTGTTCAACGGGCATAAAAAAAACTGCCCATTCTCCCTTCCCCCATTCCCTGGCAACCACTGTTCTGCTTTCTGTCTCTATGAATTTGACTACTCCAGGTACCTCATATAAGTGGAATTATACAGTATTTATCTTTTGTGACTGGCTTATTTCACTTAACATAATGTCTTCAAGGCTCCTGCCCGTGTCAGAATTTCCTTCCTTTTTAAAGCTGAATGATGCCACATTTTGCTTTACCCATTCATCCATTGATGGACACTTGGGCTGCTTCCACCTTTGGCTATTGTGAATAATGCTGCTATGAACATGGGTATACAAATCTCTCTTCAGGACCCTGATTTCTGTAACTTGTGGCTTTTTAAATGTCTCAAGGAATAAGCCTAGAAGAATTCTGTATCACCTTGTTTTGCATCTTTTTATCATTTGGAAAAAAATCAGGAATGCAGCCCTAATTTCACCAGGTAATATCTGTCTAGCGTCTTCGTGTGCTCACCCTCAAAGGGCTTCTTGTGCCGTTCTTCAGTGATACGAGAGTGCTTTGAGAATTGCCATTAAATAGAAAGGAACAGCAGTTCAGCTCTATCTCAGAGATTGAGACACTCTGATCAGGGACAGAACTAGCAGTGGCAGGGTTTGTTACAAAAAAACTGTCATTTTAGTTTCCCCTCACATGAGACTCGAAGCCCCACGTCACCCTTCCCCAGGCCAAGAAGGTACGTGGTCCGAGGGAGAAGTCCGTAATGTCCAGCCACAATCTGTTCCACTGCTCTGTGCCCTTCTCACTGGCAAAGATCTGTAACCAACAGCTGGGATCCTATTTCAAAGTCACAAAAGGGGCAGGGGCTGGAAGGGGGCTAAAATAATTTCATGAACAAGTTGATCAAAGAAATAATCTGTGAATGAATCTTAGAGAAAGGAGAGCCAGCCAGCCAGCCATGTGGACAGATAAGAGTCTTTGCCTGCCAAAAACAGCCCCTCTTTCCCGCCCTACATTGTCTGCAGGAATGTAAAAGCCATATTCTAGATCATTTGGCATTCAAATAGCTAAGTAGGCTTCACTCTCAGCTCAGAGATGACTGGGGAGCCCATGTTAGCATTCTCCCCTCCTGCCAGGAGGAAAAGGAATCCAGCTCAGGGACCAAAGCAAAGCTTATTCATCTCCTCTTTTAAGACCCGGAGATGGAGTTCTCCACAGCCCCCCAGACACAGGTCCTTCAGCGTTAAAGAAGCAGAGAAATCAAATGCACATCCCATACAGGAGAAATAGCAGGGAAGGGGGCTAAGGTGACAGATTCTGAAGAGTGAAGCACACCTTTGTGCTCTGCCTTCTTAAAATTCATCCTCTCACCTGCCAGCCTTGAGAATTGCCTATTTACATAACTAGCTGCCTAAAATGGAATATTGGATAATGCTACATGGCGGCTCACTCAATTTGAGCCCATCCCCAGGATGTGAGAGTGATCCAGAAGCCGTCCGACAGCACGCCATGCAGCACGCTGGCCTGAAGCCATGCCTCCTTGTGGTGTGATCCTGTCAGCACTCCGGAGCTAAGCAGATGTCAGGCCCGATCCGGGCCGGGCTGGGGGACTAGCTGAGCAGTGGGGGGAGGGGGCGTGATTCAGCAGTGGCACACTGTCTTCAGGGGACAAACGGTATCTCTTCCTGAGCTTCACAGCAGGCGCCTTGTTCTGCCCAAGGTGCTGTGTTGGAGACGGCCAACCTATAGGACCCGGGAAGGGGGGAGTTGCAGGATCTATGGGGACAGCTCAGCACGGGCGGTCATCAGTCAGCCCTGATGCCACCCTTGGCACTGTGCCAGCCTCGCATCCCCTGTTGATCCTTTCCAGGGCACAGAACTCTCTCCCATCAAAACTGGATTCATGCTGCTTGCTTATAGAAGGAGTATAAATAAGTGATAAGGAAATGTTCTGATAATGATAAGCGGGTATGGTTCCTCAGCAGACTAGGTGTATCAAAGAAGGCAATTGTGCGTGTTTGTTCATTTATTTTTCAGCGTTCCGGTTCCTGTAGTCAGTTTAGAGAAAATTCCTAACCTAGTGAAGGCAGATGGTGCCAATGTCAAAATGAACTCTACAACCACTACTGCAGTTTCTGCCTCCTCCACCTCATCCTCTGCCGTCTCCACCCCTTCTTTAATTAAGCCTGTCCTGATGTCCAAGTCAGTGCCGCCTTCACCAGAGAAGATCTTAAATGGCAAAGGAATTCTGCCATCCACCATAGACAAGAAACACCAAAATGGCACCAAAAACAGCAACAAGCCTTACAGGAGACTTTCAGGTATGTGTCAGTGTCATCAGGGTCTGACTCAAGATTAGACTGAAAGGGAGTGGCAGCCATAACCAAGGACTGATGTGCTCTTATCATTAAGCAGGTCTGTTTCATTTTAAGGGGGACGCAGAGTTTACCTGCAAGTAGGAACCCCACCTAAAAACGCAAGGGAAAACCAGGTCTTTTCTTCCCTGGGCAGATGAAGTCCCTCACTCAGTTCAGTGCTTAGTGGGAGTTACCCTAGCAACCTGGGAGGCAGGGTGCTCTGCACCGACCTACTCTGTACATTCCGAGGGTCTTGTGAGCAGGTGATTCTGTGTATCCATATCATGCAAACAGATTGAACTAGCCCTGGCTTCCATAGAAGCTTCACTGCTGGGAAGCTGGACAACACACAGGGTTCTCATGGTGCCTCAAGGCATGTGAGGGACAGCCCCGCCAGCAGCTGTGCTGCACAGGCACACACAGCCTCTGTCCTTTGGCCTCAGGAGTTTCCAGGTTGATTCTGCAGTTGGGTTTACAACTGTCTATCCCCCATAATCAGGTTGGAATTCCCAAACAGGAACACTAGGGCTGGCACAGCCGATAGGGTATTGGGACGGTCTCTTGTGGGTCTACTCCTTGGTTGTCTGAGCAGACACTGGGGTGCTGGAAGAGGCACATGGGATGATGGTTATCTGATGGTTATCTTTTAGAGGCACTTATATGGGTAATGTTTGCTTTGGATCTATCTGCTGTAGAACTAAATCTGGCAGTTTTTACTCTCTCCAAAAGACCAGGAGAAGCTATATATTTCATAACTTCTTCACACATCATGGGCACTCCCTGATGGTGGCCAGAGAAAGTAAAATGCAGTGACAGCCACCCTGTGACAGAGAAACTGTCCTCAGGTTAAGCTTGATTTGTAAGCACCCAGGGAATTGTGGGTAATTTTTATTGTCTACTCTGTATTTGTCTGTAGTTCTAGTTTTTCTATCTTTCATCTGTAACTCTTTTTAAAATTATGTCTGAAAAGTCCCTCAGGCCCAAAGCATTCAAATAAAGCAGGTATTGTACCTTGCACATCTTTGCCTGCACTGCTCACCCACTGTCAAGAGAGAAAGCTAGAGCCTGTTGCTCTCCCTAAGCACTGTGGGCCTCACGGTTCGGGCTGGAGCCCCCAGCGCCTGGCTCTTCCTGAATGAAAAGCTCAGTTTCACTCTTTAGAGGTGGTAACAACATCCCCAGAAAACCAGTAGGCGTGGGCACAGTGGCTGGAGGCTGAGGGGTCCTCGCCATAGCAGAAGCACAGCCTTGGCTTCCAGCCTGTAACCCCATCTGAAGTTGTTTGGGGATTTTTCTGCCGCACGTTGTTTTTGCATTTTGTGGGTTGTCTTGTCTCATTGGGTCTTTTGCTTGTTTCTGCCTCACTTTCACATTTGGCAGCCAGCTCCTACCCCCAGCCAACAGCCTGCTCAGCTCCAGGTCGACATGAGGCGCTGGTGTGGGACCAGGCACATGCCTGACTCTGACAGACCCAAGAAAAAACACCACACCAGGCAGCCTGGCCAGAAAGGGCCCCGAGCAAACCAGCATCTCCAGGCCTAGCAGGTTTTTTTTCTAAGTGAAGCTAAAAAAAAAAGAGAGAGAAAAGGCAGACAAAAAGCAAAAAAGCAGAGAGGCGTTTTGGTAACCAGCCAGGGAATCTGTCTTGGGTATAGAATAGTTTTCTTGTGCACATCATTGGTAACACCATTGCAACCTCCCCATGACCCTCAAAGCTTTGAAAATTGAATACATTCATTTATTATGTTATAATCTGAGCATTATTATATGCTCGGAGTTCACTCCAACAATTTCAGACAGTTTTCTGGCTAGGTAACCTTTTTTGAGTTTGCAGCCATTCAAGGGTCTTAAGAACATACCACCAATTTCTGTATACCCCGTACCACCAGCAGCACTGCTGCCAGTCTCCCCACATGCCCAGAGGGCTGTGTCATTCCTGCTCTGCAGGACTTACGTGTTTGCTTGGTGCCTTCCAGAAACAGCACAGGCCATCCAAGAGGTGGAATTTTAAAGCCCAAAGGATCCTTAAGAGATCACCTAGCCTGGGCAATGTAGTGAGACCCCGTGTCTACAAATAAAACCAAAATTAGGCAGGTGTGGTGGTGCATGCCTCTAGTTCCAGCTGCTCAGGAGGTTGAGCCCAGGAGGTCGAGGCTGCAGTGAGCCTTGTGATCACACCACGCACTTCAGCCTGGGTAACAGAGCGAGACCCTGTCTCAAAAAATAAAAATGAACAAAAGAGATCACCTCACATTCCCCTCATTTTAAAGGTGAGGACAGCATGATTGTCATCCTGGTGGGGGTGAAGGACCCAAGATGGACATAGAAAGAACAGGCTCCTTAGAAGTAACCTCCACACAAACTGTCCACAGTCAACTGGAAGGCAGGAGCTGGGGAAGCCTGGCCTCTCCGCACAGACATCCTTCATCCCACGAGGGCAGCCTGCCCTGTTTTATTCCCACGTGAAGCATCAGGCCCAGAGCAGTGGGGACAGGGAGCAGCTGTGAGATTAGCAGGCCCTGCCCTCTCTACACCTTCAAGTTCAGCCTTCTCCCCTGCCCCTGCTTGTAACACTGCCAGAGTGTCCCTCAATCAGGTAAATGGTGTTTGTGGTCAGCGAGGCTGTGTGCAAAGCCTGCGCTGAGGGCTTTGTCAAGCGTGAGAGAGGCAGGTCACTCCGACATGTGAAGGAATAATCTTCCACTTACATGGCTAAAACTAGCAGGAAGGCAGGAACTGGAGTCAGGGTGTCTGTACTCTTGGAGCAGCCCAGGAAAGGGGCCACTGGGTCTCAGGTGGCTCTCCCTGGTCTGCAGCCAGCTATGCCCAAATGCCAAGGACCTGTGGAACCATTGCAAGTAAAATAAAGCATTAAGAGCATTAAGAGCAGCACGGCTCCTCTCCTTCCCTTTGGTCCCCACTCCCACCCTATTCCCCAACCCTTGTGCTGCATTCGGCGTTGCTGCGGAAGCTAGACTTGGGAACTCTGGGTTCAGAGGGGAGCACCATTTTCCCCCAGCGTTCTGGAAGCACTTTAGCAGCTGGTTGAGAAAACAAAAAACAAAACAAAAAAAAAACAAAAACCAGATTGCCTGACAATGTCTCACTTGTTGGTGCAAATGTGCATTTTTTTTAAAATGTAGTCTTAATGCCAAATTCTATTTAGTCTCCTTTTTTCTTATATTTTTTGTTTGTTTCTTAAACCAGAGAGAGAATTTGACCCAAATAAACACTGTGGAGTATTGGATCCCGAGACAAAGAAACCTTGCACAAGATCCCTCACCTGCAAGGTATTTCTCTTTCCATAAAAAATACTTCCTGCTCTGGCTGGGGCCTTTGTCGAAATGTTTGCATGCCACTCTCTGCACACGGCAGGGTGTGGAACCTCGACATGACCCCCAGCTGTTCTTTGTAAGGGAAATGCTTTCTTCTCGTCCATGGTAGCAGAGTGCCTGCCTCAAGCTGGCTGGCTTTTTAAGAAGGAAAAAAAAAAAAAAAAAAAAAACTAGGCTTCCCCTGTTACTTGTGAGGCCAGACAGTAAATTGTATTTATAGGCACTCACAGGCGGTTCTAAAGCCTGCTACGTTTTAATGTATGCAGGAGCAGCGGCGGCGGCGGCGGCGGCGGCGGCGGCAGCGCCCTGAAAGGCAGCCCTGGAGGGGAGGATGATATGCCGCGCCCCTGATCCAGCCACACCGGGGTGGCCAGGGGAACAGCTGACCCAAGGCGGCCGCCATTGGGTCGCCCAAAGCCCTGTATTTCATGCTGAACTGCTAGTGCTTCTTGGGATCAAGGCGATGGCCCTCTCTGCTTGGTGGCTCTGTTTGTCTGGGCCGAATCGAGCCTCCCACCTGCACCTGGATTAACTCTAGCATTCCCTCGCAGTTGCCTTTCATCAGAGAGGTTTTCATGGGTTCTGCGCTGAAGCTCGTCATCCTATGCCATTTTTTGGAGGAAGCTTTGGCTTCGTAACACCAGGAGTGTAGGGCATGGTTGCGTTCGTGTGGTCTCTGCCTCTTCCTAGCCGCAGAACAGGAGCTGTTGCCTTGAAGTTGACTTTTCAAGCACCTCTAAATTTCCATGAATTGCTATTTCTGAAATGGAGGGTCTGGGGAAGCAGGTTTATGTGCTGATCAAAGAGGCTGTGCTTTTCATTTCTCTTCTCCTTAGACACATTCGCTAAGCCATCGGAGGGCAGTCCCAGGCCGGAAAAAGCAATTCGACCTCCTCCTGGCAGAACACAAAGCCAAGTCCCGGGAAAAAGAAGTTAAAGATAAAGAGCATCTCCTGACTTCCACGAGGGAAATACTTCCCAACCAATCCGGGCCGGCGCAGGATTCTCTGCCAGGGTCTTCAGGAAGCTCTGGGCCAGAACCGAAAGTTGCATCCCCTGCAAAATCCAGGCCACCTAACTCTGTACTTCCTAGGTAAGTACCACCTTGACGCTGGAAGCCCTGAATGCTTGGTCAAGCGACTTTAGCTAGCCTGGTCTGTGGCGTGTGGTCTGATTATGTGTTAAATGGAAGTCATAATAGTACTACTTCGTAAGGCAGTAGTAAAGTTTTAATGAGATAATGTACATAAAAGGCCCAGCCCAGTGCCTGCCACATAGTGTTCAACAGATTTTACTGCTGTCATCATTATCATCATCACTGTCATCACCATTGTCAGCAGCAGTGGACTTCATGGCAGACTAGCAGACCTTATATCAGACAGTGTGTGTTTTTACAGAGCAAGAATAAGCTGGAAACAAATACCTGGAACTGTGACACATCAGTCACCAGGTGACTTCCTGGTTGCCTGGGTTTTTATGTTAGTTGACGATTCCTGGAGCAGATGGGAAACCCGGGTGGATAGGCCGTTAGCACCTCTTAGGTGCTCACTGCACCATGCTAGTCCACTTGCCACGTATTTGTTTTCCACGCTCTCCTATCATCAGGATGAAAGGGGAAATTGGCATAGCAGAGGTTGTTTGTCCTTACATGTCTCTCCACACCAGGAAAGCTACTCTTCTGGGCCACCTGTTTGGGGTTCTATGTGGTTGTCCCGGACAGAAAGGAAAAAATAGAAAACAGAATTAACACTCATTTGGATTAAAAGTAATTTAAAATCCATGCATGTCCGTTTTGATGGGCAGCAGCTCAATTCCCAAATAATGGGACAGAGAACCACTTATTCAAAAATATTTATTGAGCGCTCGTTCCATAAGCAAGATTCCATGTTAGGTACTCTCAGGCAGGGGTACAGAGATTAATGAAGCTAGACCCCGCTTTTCAGGAATTTGGAGTTTAAAAAAATGAGATAAGAATCAAGTATCCATAATTTGTATAAAAAGGAAACATTAATAATACTCCATGAGAAGTGCAGATAACGATATTATCTGATGTTCTTTATGCATACAGTGTGAATCTCAACGAGTAGCAAATAGGCTTTAAGAGGACATAGTCATAAAAGAAGGGGAGGGAGTTGATTTTTAAAGCAAAAACAAATATTTGGTAGCAGTCACTCCTGATCTGCCAGGCTCTCACCCTGATGCCTTCCATGTTGGTGCAAGCCTGACCCAGTTTGACAGCCATAGTCCCTCTGTCACTATGGCCAAGCTCAGCCTCAGGCGTTCAGGAGGATGCGGTCAGATGGAATTGCCACCCCCAACACTTCCATCATGCTCACCATCGTGGCGTTACTGTCGCCGTGGACATGCTACTTTCCTGGCCACCCCTCGCTTTGCAAGATCATTTTGTAATGACTTCTCACTGTCATGTGGGGTGTTGGTTAAGGATATTACCCTTGTTTTAGAGTTGAGGCCACAGTTCTGTTCCAAACTTCTGGAAGGGGTTTCAATTCTATATAGAGCGGCTTTTAAACTTCTTTGTAGCTGTCGAACATTTTCATTCCAGCACAACCTGGGTACCTGAGAGGAAAGTAGACTTGCCTCCCCCTGAAGCCGGCTAAGCTCACACATGTACCCAGAGCCACTGTCCCCTACACCCTCTCAAGGATCTCCTTGGGATCCCCAAGGACTCCAGGGAACCCAGTTTGAAAGCCTTCTTTGATTATACAAATCTCCATCTATTTTTGACTGATGGAGGCACTTCTCACCAGGCAGTGGTACCTGGCTTAACAGAGAAACAAGGGAGCAGCCGTTAAATAATAAAAGAGCGGAGCCTGAAGGATCTGCTCCGACTGTTTCTTCTGGGTTTAATTTTCAGGGGAATGTTCATCTATAGAGAAATGCCAGCTGTTTGTGTTCTCTTAAGGAAGCAGAAAAGGATGGGTGAGGTTAATCAGCAAAAAGAATGTTTCTGGAAAAGAAGCTGGGGGGGCAGAGGAACACATTACACATGTTGGTAACAGAATCTTTTTTTTTTTTTTTGAGATGGAGTTTCACTCTGTCGCCCAGGCTGGAGTGCAATGGCACGATCTTGGCTTACTGCAACCTCCGCCTCCCGGGTTCCAGCAATTCTCCTGCCTCAGACTCTCAAGTTGCTGGGATTACAGGCGTATGCCACCATGCCCAGCTAATTTTTTGTATTTTTAGTAGAGATGCACTGTCACCATGTTGGCCAAGCTAGTCTCGAACTCCTGACCTCAGGTGATTCCCCCACCTCGGCCTCCCAAAGTGCTGACATTACAGGCATGGGCCACCATACCCAGCCCACAGAATCATCTTTGAGGATCTTTTCAAGATTGGGTTAGGCACCAGAAAACTCAGGGGCGAGTTCTTTTCCAAAGTTAAGCAGGAAAATGTCCTGCACTTGTCTTAGTTTAGGACAAGATCCCCTGCAATCAAAGATTGAAGAGCCATGATCAGAGTTGAATATTGTAATCCCACAAAACTTACAAAAACATTGCTTTACTCATATTGATGTATATACAATAGATGTTTCATCTACACAGATTATCTGTACTTGGCAAAAAAAAAAACTATCGCACATGAATGGAATTTATTGTCATCCCCTCCCACTTGTGAATTCCCTTTGTAGGAAATGCTAACGTGTGTGAATTTATTTCATACGTATCTTTTTGTTAACCTTGAAAATATTTTCGTTCTCATATTCTTACATTGCAACCCATTCTTGTCAGGGATTGCTAAAAAGGGAACTTGAGTCTAGAATTAGAAAAGTTAAAGTTAGATAACAAGGGTTGGAATGGGATTTGAAGTGGAAATCTCAACTCCATGCCTACTAACTAGGTAAGCTTGGTCATGGTTCTTAGCCTGTCTCGCCTCAGATTGCTCATCTGTACAGTGGAGCTAATGAGAGTGAAATGAGAAGGTACCAAGCACATAAGAAGCAGTCCATGGATGGTAGCTATTAGTGAGTGGGAGGGGCACTCCACAGGAAGGCGAAGGCAGTGAATGCCGGCCTTGACACTGCCTGGTTTCCATATGCCTGCCCTCCATGCTTCTGCCCCCAGCCCGAGGGGCCTGGAATAACACACTCATAGGTTCAGTTTCTTTGCCTCCAACTCTAAAGGGACACGTTGCTTGCTCCAAAAAGCCCGAGGGTTGTGGATGACTAGGCCAGCCACCGCCACTGGGACTGTTTTAAAGGGCAAAGAGGGCTGGGCTCTGACAAGCCAGGCTGAGAGCCCTCAGGAAACTGGTGCCACAAAATCTGGGCACAGTCCCCTCTGTCTCGTAGATGCTTACACATGCAGTCTAAAGTATAAAAGGGCAAACTTAGTTAATCTTAGACTGACGAGGGCAGTGTGGAGAGAGGCAGAAGGTCCTAGATTCCTGACAAAGGGCAGAGATGAGTCTGGAATAAAAGCAACTTCTGTTCCATTCTGCATCTCATTAGGATAGTGATATTGCCACACTTCAAGCCAATTCTCTCCCTTTTTTTTTTTTTTTTTTTTTTTTTTTTTTGTAGAGACAGAGTCTCACTATGTTGCCCAGGCTGGTCTTGAACACCTGGGCTCAAGCAGTCCTCTTGCCTTGGCCTCTCCAAGTGCTAGGATTACAGGCATGAGCTGCCACGCCCGGCCTTATTCTCTCCCTGACTTCTTATATATTTGTCCCTGTGCTGTTTCTACATCTGTTTCTCAGTCTGGAGGGCTTTGAGGTTATGGAGACAGGCACAAAACCCCTCCGTTTCTTATTAGCTTTGTAACAGTTTCTTCATCTGAGACCAGGCGCAGTGGCTCATGTATGTAATCCCAATATTTCAGAAGGCAGAAGTGAGAGAATAACTTGAGCCCAGGAATTCAAGAGCAGCCTTGGCAACATAGCCAGACCCCATTCTCCACCAAAAGGGAAAAAAAAAATCTCATCTAAGAAAGGCAGATGCTAGTTTACTCACCTAAGGTGGCTGGAATAAGAAATGTACATTTCATGCCTGGCACATAGTAAGGACTGAATTAAGGTCAAATAGTAAGGAATGAATCAAGGTCAATTGCCCTCTGCTCTCTTCCTCAACGCACTCAGACAAACTAATGCTCTGCTTCCTCAAAGTAGTAAGGTAGGACTTTCTCTGCATTTCCCTGAGTTGAACTGGACAAGACCCGTCATCCTATGCTTTGACTTTAGACCAGACTGGTGGACAGATGGGGGACAGGTGATGTAGTATGGAGGGAGAAAGAGTGAATGGCAACTAAACAAACTTGAGTGACTGTGTCAACACCTTCCTGTGACTCATTGCCCCATTCCCCATCACTCCTCACCCAAGCCTCACTTTTTCCGAGACCCAAGCTGGTTCCAGTGAACTTCTTCCCTCCAGGTATCATCCTGGAGTGCAGCAATCAGAGCTAACAGGTCCTGAAAGCATCCACCACTATATCACCTCCAGGAGGCTGAATGCACCCTGAGGGCAATGAGCCCGAAAGGAAGTGGTGCGGAGCTCCCTCCTCCTGGTGTGTGTGCACACACGAGCACACCATCATGCGTCCCTGTTTCTCCCTTTGCTCCCACAGCTAGTTGTGGGCTACAGCACAGCTTCCACGCTCAGCTTACTCCCCAGGAATATTCCACTCATCTCCTCTTTTATCTGGCAATTATTATAGAGTGTTTCAGCTGGTTTTCTTCTTAATTACACTGCTTTTTTTGTTGTTATTATTGTTTTAAGACATAATCTCCCTCCTGTCGCCCAAGCTGGAGAGCAGTGTCATGATCTCAGCTCATGACAACCTCCACCTCCCGGGTTCAAGTGATTTTCCTGCCTCAGCCTCTCTAGTAGCTGGGATTACAAGCGCCTACCACCATAGGCTGGCTAATTTTTGTATTTTTAGTAGAGATGGGGTTTCTCCATGTTGGCCAGGCTGGTCTCGAACTCCTGACCTCAGGTGATCCACCCACCTCAGCCTCCCAAAGGGCTGGGATTACAGGCATGAGCCACAGCGCTCAGCCTGCATTTTTAAAAATCAGAGTAAGATAGGCACATAGTTCAAAAATTAAATTGTGCTTAAATAATGAAATGAATGAAAACAGTTTCTGCCATCCTGGAACATGTCTTTGCTCTTTCTGTGTTCAAACGCCTGTTTCCTGGATCCAAGTGACTGCCTCCTTCTTAGTTTGCACCTTTAAATTTTGATGGAGTACCTCCTCCATTAGCTTCCTGTGAAAAGATGTGTGGGAGGTCAATATTTAGAATCCTTGCACACTTGAAAATATTTTTATTCTACTCTCACACTTAAATTGATAATCTATCTGAGTATATAACTGGATTGAAAATCATTTCCCTGCATAATTTTGAAGACATTTTTTCATTGATTTATAGCATTGAAAATTTTATCAAGAAGTTTAATATTATTCTGATTATCATTTCTTTGCACACATCCAGTTTTTTACTCTGAAGCCTGGGGGCTGTGGAAGTTCATACAGTAGTCACTCTTTTTTTTTAAGACAAGGTTACACTCTGTAACCCAGGCTGGAGTGCAGTGGTACAATCATAGCTTATTCCCAGCTTCAAACTCCTGGCTTCAAATGATCCTCCCACCTCAGTCTCTCAAGTACCTGGGACTACAGGTGCAAGCCTCTGCCCCTGGCTAATCTTTTTATTTTTTTACAGAGACAGGGTCTTGCTGTGTTGCCCAGGCTGGTCTTGAATATCTGGGCTCAAGCAATCTCAGCCTCCCAAAGTGCTGGGATTACAGATGTGAACCACTGCACCCAGCTGATCACTCTTGATGTAGCTCATTTTCTTTCATTGTACTGGGTACTCAGTAGCTCATTCAATCTGGAGATACTTTTCCTCTTCTGGGATATTTTCCTGTGTTACATCTTAGATGATTTTCTCCCCACTATTGTCTTTATTCTTTCTTTCTTGACTTTCTATTAATTGGATGTTGGACCTTTAGCTCTCTTACCTCTTTTTGTCTCTTAATCTCCTTGTTCTACTTTCTGAAATATTTTCTTTGACTTTATCTTCAAAAATGGTATTTTAAATCATTCATGATGCTTTCCTATTTTTTAGGATCTGGTTCTCTTTATCTGGTTGTTTCTTACACTATACCACGATCGTTTTTCAGAGGCAATAACATCCTAATATCTTTGAAGATAGGTTTTTTAGTTTTTTCTCTTTCCATCATCATCTTAGTTTTTTCCAGGTTTGTTTCCTTTCTGTGTTCATGTCTTTGATGTGTGGTTGGGCAGCCTCACACTGGAGATGCTCCGGCAGTGTTGGGCCATCCCTAACCATGCACATTTAGAAGAGAGGCTCTAACAGCCTAATTGGAAGTCTGTGTGGGAGATTGTCAGTCACAATTTTCTGATCACCACTCAGCCTTTTGTTTAAGGATTTCCAAAGGCAAGATCTGGAAGCCTTCTCTGGGACCATTCAGTTTCTCAAAGATAGAAGCCTGACTGGTGATGTGCCTGGCAGTAGGCATTCTGGAAGTCCTGACTAGAAATGGCCCACAGTTCCCCTGTGTCCAGCCCTGTGCCTCACTCCTACTCTGTGCTGAGCCTGATGGCCCCGTATCTAGAATCTCTCCAGTTCAACTTCTCTGGCAAGTAAACCTTTGCTCTCTTGTTAGCAAGTTTATTGTCGTTGGCCGGGTGCGATGGCTCACGCCTGTAATCCTAGCACTTTGGGAGGCTGGGGCGGGCAGATCACTTGAGGCCAGGAATTCGAGACCAGCCTGGCCAACATGGTGAAACCCTGCCTCTACTAAAAGTACAAAAATTAGCTGGGTGTGGTGGCACGCGCCTGTGATCCCAGCTACTTGGAAGGCTGAGGCAGGAGAATTGCTTGAACCTGGGAGGCAGAGGTTGCAGTGAGCTGAGACAGTACCACTGCACTCCAGCCTGGGTGACAAAGCGAGACTCCAGAAAGTTTATTGGGGTACCGAAGAGGGTGTACTGGCAGAAATGGTGATAACTCATCATCTGGTTGTGTGAGGTGGTAGACATGACCTTTAGGTCTAATTGCTATGTATTAAGACCTTCAACTCTCAAGCTGTATTTAGTCCTCACCTCACCTATGACTTCTGCTGCTCTAGGAATGTCCTAGAGGTGCCCAGCTTCTTGGAGGTTCTATAGTAGGTCAGTTCCTTTCCCGTTAGTTAATACTTCTCTGGCCACATCCTGTTTTCTTAATATTAAAATCTCATATGCTTGTATCGGTTAGGATGCTTCAGGTGCAAGTAGCAGAAAACATAGACTACCATCCATTTAAATAATTAGGAAACTTATTGCGTGCTACATGAGGTCCCGAGGTGGAGGAGCACCAGTCCCCAACCATCAGAGAGTGACTCGCCTTCACGGCCCTTCTTTTATTCCACCCTCCTCAGTCTTTTGACTTCATCCTCAAATCCTGTAGCAAAGCAGCTGTAGCAATTCCAGGCACATGTAGATATAACAAGGTCCAGATGAAGCTGAGGACCACCTTTCCTGTGTGTCTCTTTTTTCTTAATAAACTTTATGTTTTAGAGGAGTTTTAGTTTCCCAGCAAAACTGAGCAAAGTTGAGCAGAAGGTATACATGTTTCCTATATACCTCCTGCCCACACATGCATAGCCTCTGCCACTATCAACATCCCCCACCAGAGCCTTGTGTCTCTTTTTTTTTTCTTTTTTGAGACAGGGTCTCACTCTGTCCCCCAGACTGGAGTGCAGTGGCATGATCTCAGTGCAACCTCTGCCTCCCAGGCTCAAGCAAACCTCCCACCTCAGCCTCCCGAGTAGCTGGGACTATAGGTTCCTGCCACCATGCCTGGCTACTCTTTGCATTTTTTGTAGAGATGGGGCTTCACCATGTTCCCCAGGCTGGATGCCTCTTTTTTGAAGTGAGAAAAAGCATTCCAAAAGCCTTCTACCACAAAAAATAATTTTAAAAAAATTTCTCATGTCCTTTTCTAAACCAATCATTAGCAAGCAAAATGAAAGAGATTCCTGTTATTGGTTTAGGAGTTAAATTGATGTTAGAAAGTCATCATCGTAACTATCACATTTCTGCTGATCTCATTGTTCTTTAAAGCTAATGCCTTTTTTATCTCTTTACTGTTATTTTAGTAAGATTTTGGAAGAGAGAAGAGAGAAATATGTGTGATCTATCTGCCCTGTTTGACAGGAAGTTCTTCACATTTCCATGCTCATGGCAGCATTATGGCCAAGATATGGAAACAACCTAAGTGTTCATTGAGGGATGAATGAAGATATATATATATATAAAATTTCAGCCTGGTGCAGTGGCTCATGCCTGTAATCCCAGCACTTTGGGAGGCTGAGGTGGGCGGATCACTTGAGGTCAAGAGTTCGAGACTAGCCTGGCCAACATGGTGAAACCCTGTCTCTACTAAAAATACAAAAATTAGCCAGATGTGGTGGTGCATGCCTGTAATCCCAGCTGCTTTGGAGGCTGAGGTAGGAGAATCACTTGAACCTGGGAGGCAGAGGTTGCAGTGAGCCAAGATTGCACCACTGTACTCCAGCCTGGGTGAAGAAGTGAGACTCTGTCGCAAAAAAAAAAAAAGAAAGAAAGAAAGAAATTAGCCGAGCATGGTCGCATGTGCCTGTAATCCCAGCTACTCAGGAGGCTGAGGCACGAGAATTGCTTGCTTGAACCTGGAAGGCGGAGGTTACACTGCACTCCAGCCTGGGTGAAGGAGTGAGACTGTGTCTCAAAAAAAACAGTAATAAGGCTGGGCGCAGTGGTCTACACCTGTAATCCCAGCACTTTGGGAGGCTAAGGCGGGTGGATCACTTGAGGTCAGGAGTTTGAGACCAGCCTAGTTAACATGGCTTAATCCCATCTCTACTAAAAATACAAAAAAATAAGCTGGGCGTGGTGGTGGGCGCCTTAATCCCAGCTACTCAGAAGGCTGAGGCAGGAGAATCACTTGAACCTGGAAAGCAGAGGTTGCAGTGAGCCAAGATCACACCACTGCACTCCAGCCTGGGTGACAGAGGGAGACTCCATCTCCAAAATAAATAAATAACAACAATAATAATAATAATACATTTATATAGAGAGAGAAGGAAATATTATTTAACAATAAAAAAGAAGGAAATCCTGTCATTTTCTACAACATGAATGAACTTGAGAGCATTATGCTAAGTAAATTCAGATACAGAATGACAACTACTGTATGATTTCAGTTACAGGTGGAATCTAAAACAGCCAAATTCACAGAAAGAGAGAGTAGAATGCCGGTTGTTTGGGGCTAAGGGTTGGGAGAAATGGGGAGATATTGGACAACTTTCAGTTACAAGATGAATACGTTCTGGGGATCTAATATCCAGCATGGTGACTCTAGTTAATAATACTGTATTATGTACTCGAAATTTGCTAAATAAGTAGATCTGAAGCAAATTTCACTGGGCTCAGTGGCTCATGCCTGTAGTCCCAGCTACTTGGGAGGCTGAGGTGGGAAGATCCCATGAGCCCAGGAGTCCCTGTGAATACAGTGAGTGATTGCTCCACCGCACTCCAGCTTGGGAGACAGACAGAGACCGTGTCTCTAAAAAATAAAAATAAAAAATGTTCTCACCATGGAAAAAAAAAAACTGGTAACTGCGAGGTGACATATGTTAGCTAACTTGTGGTAATCGTTTTACAATGTACGTATATACCAAATCACATTGTATACCTTAAATATATACAATTTTATTTATGTATGATAAGTGTAAGATGTTATACCTCAGTAAAGCCGAAGAAAAATAAAACACCAAAAAATAGGAAGTTCTTTAGTAACTTTCTTACATATACCTGTAGTGCTAACTCTATTTTCTTCTTGTTTTTGTTTTTCCTCTTTTTCATTATGAAATTTTTCCCATGTATAGAAAAGTAGAGAGAATAGTATATTAAACACCTACAGGTCTTGTTTTAACAGTTAGTATATTAATATTTTGCAATTATGTTTGCTTCATCTACATTTTTTGATGATGCGTTCTGATGTAAATTGCAAATACCATGGCATTTCACCTCAAACGCCTTCCAAATGCATCTTTAAAAAGTAAAGACAGGACCAGGTGTGGTGGCTCATGCCTGTAATCCCACCACTTTGGAAGGTGGAGGCGGGCAGATCACCTGAGGTCAGGAGTTCGAGACCAGCCTGGCCAACATGGTGAAACCCTGTCTCTACTAAAAATACAAAAATTAGCTGAGTGTAGTGGCGCCTGCCTGTTAGTCCCAGCTACTTGGCAGGCTAAGGCAGGAGAATCACTTAAACCTGGGAGGTGGAGGTTGCACTGAGCTGAGGTCGCACCACTGCACTCCAGCCTGGGCAACAGAGCAATACTCTGTCTAAAAAAAAAAAAAGAAAGACAAGGCTAGCACAGTAGCTCACACGTGCAATCCCAACACTTTGGGAGGCCAAGCAAGGAGGATCATTTGAGGCCACGAGTTTGAGACCAGTCTGGGCAACATAAGCAGACCCTGTCTCTGTAAAAATTTTAAAATGAGCCAGATATTGTGGCACGTGCCTATAGACCAAGCTCCTCACAAAGCTGAGGCGGGTGGATCCCCTGAGCCCTGGAGTTTGTGGCTGCAGTAAGCCATGATCATGCCACTGCACTCCAGCCTGGGTGACAGAGCAAGATCCTGTCTCTAAAAAATGAAAATAAATACATAAAAAGAAAGGCAATTCCCTACATAACCATGATGCTGTTATCACACTTAATAAAATCCAGCTCCTTTTTAATCTATCTCCTGCAGGATAAGGAGGACCTATCATGATGGAGAGGGCTTCATAGAGAGAGAGCCTGTTAGAAAGTTTGGAAACAAATCTTCATCAATAGAAGATTTGTTAAGTAAATTGTGATATATTCATACTATGGATTACTGGGGAATATTAAAAATGATATAGTTCTATACATGGAAACACTTCTACAACATCACTAGGTTTTTTAAAAAGCATGTCTCAAAATAGTATGTACTACTCACATTTCATGTTCCGGGTGATCATGTGATCCAGTTCTTGCTTTAAGATGCATTTGCATGTGTGTGGATGGTAACAAAGTCTGGAAGGATGTAAATCAAAATGCTAATAATACTTGATCTTGGGTGGCAGAGTTATGGACACTGGTTTTGTTTTGTTTTTTTTTTATGTTTTAGCTTTATCTAAATTGCTTTATTATTTGGGTCTTCAACCATAAGCACACAATAATGTTGTTGCCCTGCCTGATACAGAAGAGCAGACATTGAGGAACGTCTGGGGAGATGCGTTCTTTGGCCTGTAGACACTCAGAATAAATGGCAGCTTTGTTTTTATAGTACAAGAAGGTGACAGTCCGTAATAAATTGTCATCCCAACAGAATTCTTATAATGACACTGAAAAACTACATATGGCCTTGTTTTGTTTTGTTTTTATAGTAAAATATACATAACGCAAAATTTACTATTTTTAAGTGTCTAGTGGCATTAAGTACATTCACAATGTTGTGTAGTTATACTGTCATCCATCTCCAGAACTTTCTCATCATCTCCAGTTGAAGCTGTATATCCACTAAACACCCCCTCCCTATTCCCCTCTCCTTCCAACTCCTGATAACTCTTGTTCTACTTTCTGTCTGGGTATCTCATATAAGTGGAACCATCCAATATTTGTCCTTCATGTCTGGCTTATTTCATTTAGTATGATGCTTTCAAGTGTCATTTGTATAGTAGCAGAATTTCATTCCTTTTTAAGGCTTGCATAATATTCCATTGAATGAATATACCATATTTTGTCTTGTCATCTGCTGATGGACATTTGGGTTGTTTTCACGTTTGTGGTTTTGTTTTTAAGTGATTATACTTTTGGAATCTGTTTTAAGTTCAAGCATTGGAGACCTGAAAAGATTTCAAAGCAACAAATATCCAGGGTGAAAATAAGAGAGAGGGGAGACAGATCAGCAGTGCTGCTTCATAAGACTTGAAGGAGCAACTTTCGAAGCAGAAAGCAGAAAAACAATCTTTTTTTCTCCTTCTTTTTCTCCCTATCTTTGTCACCTCTCCCTGCTCAATCACCTGATGGAAGTGGAGAAATAGTAAAAACTAGTAACAGTTAACTGTGACTATTCCTCATCTAACTCTTCTGCTAATGTGGATGTGTTTGATTTTGGTTTTGCCTTGTGTTGTTTTGTTTTTTACTGCCTAAGAAGCAGGTAATTCTACCTCTTATTGTGACATTGCTTTTTGTAAGCTTAACCATAATTAAGATGCCATCTGTTGGGTTGTTTTATACACACACAGAATTCATTCATTCGTTCACTGAAAAAAATATCTCTTTAGCACCTACTGTGAGCCGATCATGCCCCACAGTACGTAAAAGGGCTTGTCAAAAAGTAAATTTAAGCTGTGCACGGTGGCTCACGCCTGTAATCGCAGCACTTTGGGAGGCTGAGGTGGGCAGATCGCCTGAGGTCAGGAGTTCAAGACCAGCCTGGCCAACATGGTGAAATCCTGTCTCCACTAAAAATACAAAAATTAGCCAGGCATGGTGGCGGGCACCTGTAATCCCAACTACTCGGGAGGCTGAGGCAGGAGAATCGCTTGAACCTGGGAGATAGAGGTTGCAGTGAGCAGAGATCACACCACTGTACTCCAGCCTGGGTGATAGACTAAGAGTATCTCGTAAATAAATAAAAAATGTAAATTGAAACAGTCATCCTCAGAAAATACAATTAAACTACACACAGCTCAATATTAAGTGACAGGCATGGGTGCAGAGTAAGGTACTAATGAGTGGCCCATCAGCAGGACAAAACTTTTTTTCATGTCAGTATAACAACAGTTTCCTAAAATCATAGCTTTGTATCAAAGAACGTATGCATAGGACTGTGTTTCTTCATTACTGATATTTTTGGTGATTGCCCTAATCTTGTTTACCTGGTTGATCTTCCTGTCAGTTTCCACTTTCAAAGGAAAGCAATTGTATGGCAAGTACAGCTTACTTACCTGCAAATGAGTGAATACTTGTAACTGAATTCATAGAAGACTGGTGTAGGTTCAGTTCACTTTGTCACGTTCCCATATCTGATGTTCCACTTACACTGTTGGGCTTTCCCATCATTCCTGTCATCTGCCCCAGGGGCAGCAGCTGGGGCAGAACATGACTGGGTCACCAGAGAGAGCTGGTCACTGCAAACCCTTCAGCCTTGATAGTTTTCCCTTATGCAAAGTCACCACCGATGTGCCCTCCCTGAGGTACTGGCGAGGCTAATCAAGCTGTTTTCGTTTTCTTTTTTTCTCTTTTTTTCTTTTTTTTTTTTTTTTTTTTTTTTTGAGGCGGAGTCTCGCTCTGTCGCCCCCAGGCTGGAGTGCAGTGGCGCGATCTCGGCTCACTGCAAGCTCCGCCTCCCGGGTTTACGCCATTCTCCTGCCTCAGCCTCCCGAGTAGCTGGGACTACAGGCGCCGCCACTACGCCCGGCTAATTTTTTGTATTTTTAGTAGAGACGGGGTTTCACTGTGTTAGCCAGGATGGTCTCGATCTCCTGACCTCGTGATCCGCCCGTCTCGGCCTCCCAAAGTGCTGGGATTACAGGCTTGAGCCACCGCGCCCGGCCGGTTTTCTTTTTTTTTTTTTTTTTTTTTTGAGATGGAGTCTTGCTCTGTCACCCAGGCTGGAGTGCAGTGGCACAATCTCAGCTCACTGCAACCTCCACCTCCCGGGTTCAAGAGATTCCCCTGCCTCAGCCTCCTGAGTAGCTGGGACTACAGGCACGCGCCACCACACCTGGCTAGTTTTTTGTATTTTAGTAGAGACGGGGTTTCACCATGTTGGCGAAGATGGTCTCAATTCCCTGACCTCGTCATCTGCCCGCCTCAGCCTCCCAAAGCGCTGGGATTACAGGTGTGAGCCATGGCACCTGGCCATTAACAGGCTGTTTCCTGAGCACCATTAAACTGGGTGGATCTTGTCACCTCAGAAAAGGTTTATTTGGTTTATTTTCTTTGTTCTCCCCTCTTGCCCTTAGACCACCATCTGCAAATAGCATAAGCAGCAGCGCGTCTTCGAATCATAGCGGCCACACTCCAGAGCCCCCACTCCCACCTGTTGGAAGTGACCTCGCCAGCCGACTGTCCAGTGATGAAGGGGAGATGGACGGAGCCGACGAATCCGAGAAGCTAGACTGTCAGTTCTCCACGCACCATCCCAGACCTCTTGCGGTAGGCCTCCTTCTGTTCCTTACTGTGCGTTCTTCGCCTGTGCTTTGCAGACACTTAGGTGATCATACCAAAGGCATGATCCTTCCTAAGGCAAGGCTGCCTGTGCAGTGTTTTACAAAAAGACTTACCGTGAGTTTTAACGATTGCCTTAGAAATACCCTTGAACATTACAAAAGGAAAGGAACGGGCTCCCAGCTGATTATAATCCCGAGTACTTCCACATACTACTAAAAAGAAAAAAAGAGAGAAGAATGGATAATCCTGAGTATTTATGGCCGACCTTGAAGCGAGCATGCTTGAGAAATAGTGTTTCTATAAGTGCACTCAGGAGCTGATCCTCTGGCCTTGTCCATCTAAAAACGGAGCCACTGATGTCCAGGGTTAGCTTGGTTCACCTGCTCTGGAAACCGTCTGTCTTAGCAGCACGTCAGGGGTCAGCCCTTGTTGGTATTCTCCCCTGTTAGTTCTAAGTATTACTGTTGTGTGACCATATGGCACCAGAACTGAGCGTGTGTGTGTGTTGAAGGAAAGAAGAAGCATTTCAGGTCACCATGATTGCTGATTAGTAAAAAGGGCACTTTCTTTCCCCTTCCTTGAATGAGTGCACGCTGACAGTTCAGAAGGTCATGGAAACTAAGGTGGGAAACAGGAGGCATCTGCTGGAGGCTTGTTTATTGTTTGTCTACGAGCACTTGAAAAGGGACTGCCTGGTGCTGCCATTGCAGAGCCAAATGCAGGGGCCTAGAACATGGGACCCCGTGGTGGTTTACTCTGGTGCCAGCCTGAGTCCTGCAGGATCAGCTCTGTCTCTAGACTGTGTAAGTGAAATCCATCCTGGCCCGCATCAAGATCAAGTGAATCCCTCTTCCCTCCTCTCCGTGTCATGAATGAAGGCCAAGTTCACTTTCTTTCCTGGGGATGATGCTTACCTGTGGCTCACCATCAGTCTGAGACTTTGCCTCTTGATTAGTACAGAAAGTAGTCAGGGACGATTAAGGATGCCTTTGACTGCCAGAAGTAGAACATTCAACTCATCTGGCACAAGCGCTAAGGTCATTTAATTATATCACATAGCAGGGAGTGTAGAGGCAGGTGCTCCCAAGCTTGGTTCAGCTTCTCCACGATGTCATGGAGCTGAGGGACAATCTCTACAACTCCCTCTACCTTTCACGCATGGTCCCAGTCCATCAGCTGCAGCTCTGACATTTCATCCTCACCCAGTGGTGTGCTACTCAGGTTGGAAAGGGACAAACAGAAAAGGGGTCTTCTTCCAAGATGCTGCCTTTTTTTTTTTTTTTTTTTTTTTTTGAGACGGAGTCTCGCTGTGTCACCCAGGCTGGAGTGCAGTGGCCGGATCTCAGCTCACTGCAAGCTCTGCCTCCCGGGTTCACGCCAGTCTCCTGCCTCCGCCTCCCAAGTAGCTGGGACTACAGGCGCCGCCACCACGCCCGGCTAGTTTTTTGTATTTTTTTAGTAGAGATGGGGTTTCACCGTGTTAGCCAGGATGGTCTCGATCTCCTGACCTCGTGATCCACCCGTCTCGGCCTCCCAAAGTGCTGGGATTACAGGCTTGAGCCACCGTGCCCGGCCGATGCTGCCTTATGTTAGGAAAGAAAATCTTCCTATGAAAACCTCAGCAGACTTCCCCTTATATCTACCAGAAATGGGTCACATGCCCATCCCTAGATCAATTGGCAGCAGAGAAGGAAGGGGTTGCAGTGACGCAGGAGGAACCAGCCATTATTCATCCCAAGGTTCTGGGAGGAGACCGCTTGATTACTGCTCTGTGTCAGATATCAAAATAAAAGTGTGGTTCTGTTTGCAAGGAAAAGACAGAGGTGGGAGTGGGTGGTAGTTGGTGAGGTTGGCAACCAGTAGGGTCTGCCACGGTGGCCCACGCAGTGAGGATCTACAGCTCTGCTGGAGGCGTAACATGCCAGCCAGGAACTGGAACTTCTCAGAGCCTAGCCTCGCATCTGTACAGAATCAGATACACAGGTAGCAAAGACAAAACGGTGCCTCCAGCTCCTGAGTCTGAAAGAAATACAAGGCTCTGCCAAAAGGCGAGACTCTGGAGCACATCGAGACATTTGTTCAGATGACAACCTGCCAGGCTACAGTGGATTCGCTAAACTCGGGATGTGGCACAGCTGTGTGCCCTTAATGTTTTGCTGATTTAAATGGAAAGGCCACAGATTTGTGTCTTTGCTTTGTCCTTTCTCTCATGGCCAGTTGATACATTAAATCATTGTTTGTAATGAATGCTTGCTCAGTGCATCTTTAGCAATTGGAATGGGGGAAGAAATGATGTCTAGACCTGGAAGAGCTCCCACATGCTGCCGGGGACCAGCTTCTGTGTCGGAAAATTCCCTTTGTATGTTTTCTTGCTTGATCAGTAAGCACTTAACATGAAGGTGCAGAAAAGTGTTTTTCATCAGCAGTACCAGATTTGATGGGTGACAAGATTTTAATGCGAAAACCCCCAAAACACCAATAGAAACAGAACAAAGGGAAGGTCTTACATTTCCTCCTGAGAACTGTTCCAAAGTCTGGTTCCAGGACGGGTTTGTGGAATGAGTGCCAATCCAGCCCTGTGTCTGGGAGAGAGGCCAGGGAGCTGCTGGGAGGCCTGGAGGAAGGGGGAGAGCTGCTTTTGAGTTATAGAGTCATTTGCAGACTCGCCTGAGCCCTAAACCAGCCAAATGTCACCTTCTCTGAGGCTGCTTCTTGCATTTCTGTCTGAGAGCCTTCCGGTTGTCCTAACATCATAATCAAATGTTTATTAAACATCTGAATGCCGATATTTCATCCACGTATTTTAAGAGGGATAGTGTGCTTTAAACATTTTGTGGATCCCTGTCTCCCCAATCTATTTGTTAGCCCAAATGCCTACTATCCTCATACTAAGGAGAAGGAAGAGAATGGGCTCTCCTGTCTATACACTGATAGTCAAATCAGGTATGTAGGCATCCTGTGTATAACGTAAACAGCCATGTCATGAGTCCAAGGCAAAATGGAATAAAGCAGGCAATGGGTGTGCCATGGGAATTCACAGTGGGAAGATCATTCAGATGAGAGCCACTGGAAATGAGAGTCTTAATAAGGGAACCGGGAGAGAGAGTGGGGAATTGGGATTGACAAAAAGAAGAAGGAAGGAGACAACGGGGAGAAGGAATAGTAGGAACAAAAGCTTCAAGGTGGTGCTGTGTCCCAGGACAGCCTACAAAGACTGATTGGAGGCAGAAATGCGGTCGAGACTGGGAAAGGAAGGCATTTAGCCTGGCTGGAAGCAAAGTGGCTCTGTTGACATCAGATAGGAAAGGTGGGACCTGGGACACTAGCACGAGGAGTTCCCATTACTATCATGAGAAGCAGGGAACCACCAAGTTCCTTGAGAAAATGTGGCTGATAATAGGACAGATGGTCCTGAAAAGTCACCCTGGGTGCTGGTTGTTTCTTTTTTTTTTTTTTTTTTTTTTTTTGAGACACAGTCTCAGTCTGTCACCCAGGCTGGAGTGCAGTGGCACAGTCTCAGCTCACTGCAACCTCTACCTCCTGGGTTCAAGCGATTCTCCTGCCTCAGCCTCCCTAAGAGCTGGGATCCCAGGCGCTGCCACCACGCCTGGCTAATTTTTGTATTTTTAGTAGAAACGGGGCTTCACCATGTTGGCCAGACTGGTCTCAAACTCCTGACCTCAAGTGATCTGCCCACCTCAGCCTCCCAAAGTGCTGGGATTACAGGCATGAGCCACTGTGCCTGGTGTTATTTGTTTCTTAACCAAAAAATGCTGGCTCAATCCCAGGAGGAGAAAGCGTAGCCCCTCTGTGCCACAGAAAACTGAATGTAGCTATTGTGGAGTTGCAATGTGAGGTTCTGCAGAAAATCCAGAGCTCAAACTACAGAACTGCAGAAATATTTTTGGCTTCATACAGTTTGCTTCTTTATTTTGAGTAAAATTGTGCCCCTGTGTGTTTTTATGCAAATGTTATTTTTCTCTGTATAGTTTATATTAGCTTATTAACCTGTAATCAAAATTAAAATTTTTTTTTCCTCACAGTTTTGCTCATTTGGGAGTCGCCTCATGGGACGAGGGTACTATGTTTTTGATAGAAGATGGGATCGTTTTCGATTCGCACTAAACTCCATGGTAGAAAAACACCTGAATTCACAGATGTGGAAGTAAGTGAGCAGCTTTTGTGCAATATAAGATCCAAGCTGCCCCACAGTTACCTGAACCCTAACTTTCCAAATAAATGTCAGTGGCTGACTTTTCATAGAACAAAATGATTCTGAAGTCAGGATGTTTGATTAATTCTTAAATACCAGCTCTTCTTAATGGTTTACCTGAAGGTTTTGAGAAGCACAAATGATATGTTACATGCTTTGTCTTTTTTGGAGACCATTTTTGTGTTGGTAATCTCCTAAATGAGAAGGATATTAGATAATATGTTGTTTGTTTACCTATGTTAAAGGGCCTTTTTATTGCTCCTAGAGAATCTAAGGATATTAAGAACATGCTTCTGGCTGAGTGCAGTGATTCACGCCTGTAATCCCAGCACTTGGGAGGCCGAAGCGGGAGGATTGCTTGAGGCCAGGAGCTCGAGACCAGCGTGGGCAGCATAGCAAGACCCCATCTCTACAAAAAATAATTTTTAACAATTAGCTGGGTGTAGTGATGCACACTTATGATCCTAGCTACTTGAAAGGCCTAGGGTGGCAGGATCGCTTCAGCCCAAGAGTTCAAGGTCACAGTAAGCTATGATTGTGCCACTGCACTCAGCCTGGGCAATGGAGCGAGACCCTCTCTCTCTTAAAAAAAAAAAAAAAAGAAGATGCTTCTGTTTGTAATGTTAATGCTACAATATCAAAACTAAAGATTTCAGCCAGGCACGGTGGTTCACGCCTGTAATCCCAACACTTTGGGAGGCTGAGGTGGGCAGATCACCTGAGATCAGGAGTTCAAGACCAGCCTGGCCAACATAGTGAAACCCCATCTCTACCAAAAATACAAAAAATTAGCTGGGTGTGGTGGCACACACCTGTAATCCCAGCTACTCAGGAGGCTAAGGCAGGAGAATCACTTGAACCCGAAGGCGGAGTTTGCGGTGAGCCGAGATCGTACCCCTGCACTCCACCCTGGGTGACAGAGGGAGACTCCGTCTCAAAAAAAAAAAAAAAAAACTAAAGATTTCGTTATGGTTGTCGACCAATTTCTAGTTGTTTGCTGTCCTGTGAAAACATCTGTACACTTGCCAACAGGGCAGATCCTGAGCAATGCTGTGAAGTTGGTTAAGTTTGTCTTTGGCCCTTCCCATCTCCTTAGGACCCCCTGCCCACCTCTACTTGTACTTCTCTACCCTAAACTCCAACTGATGTTCCCTTTCTCTTAAGTTCCTTTACTATCCACTTTCCAGTGTACTTATATTTTAATAGGGGATTCATAAATAAGGAAGAAGCCTTAATCTGGAAGAATGCTATTGGGAAGAAATAATAGGCCTAGACCCTCTCAAACCACAGCACATAAGTGGCTACCATTTTGACCACTTGATAATACAAGGCTGGCCCACTGGGTATCCCCATCCCCCACTCCTACAAAGGTGAGCTCTCAAGATATCATCGTCCATTTGAGTCATGGATCATGTAAATCTGGGCCTAGACAGTCCAGGAAAGACAACAGCTGAGGGCCCCCACCTGCCCACTGAGGCCCAGTAGAGTCAAGGAAGGGATTCCTAAGAAATGGGAGGGAACAGAAGTCAAAATTTGCCCCTTTCCCAGGTTTCCTCCTCTCCCCCAGGCAGCTACGACACCTTAGGCCGCTTTCTGGAAGCCTAAAGAGCTCCAGACCTGGACTTCTAGGAGAAGTGAGCCCCATTTGTGTCTGAATTGAGCTCTCGTGGCAGACTTAGCACTAAAGGTTAACATTTACTATAAGGTAGGTAAGGGCCACAAGAGAAGCTTATCATTTCTTCCCATTTAAGTGACTGCCCATTGTGTCTAAAGGGCACCCTTGATATTTGCTTGTGTCCATTCCAAACAGCAACAAATTGGTGCTGCACATGGAGTGACCGTGCTCTCAGTTACTTGGTGATTGAGCCTCTGTGCTTGTTCCCCACGATGGCGGCCAGCCCTGGTGATCGTCGCAGCTCTTTGCTCCCTGTGTTATGGAAGTGTCAACCCCGGACACGTGGAAGGAATGTGTTGATCTGTATTTCACTCCCTGGTGTCCTGTCAGCTCAAGCTCCATATTCCTTTCCTCCTCAGGCACAGAAACCCGAGCCACAGGGCATCAGGTCCCTCCCCCCTGTTCAGGACTTGCCTAACCAATCTGCTGTCACTGAGCAACATTGGGGCTGCCTGGGTGTCAACTCTGGAGAGCGTAGCACCCCGCTACCCTCTCAACCTCACTGCCCAAACCCCAGGCCCCGGCGGGCCCGAACCTGGAGGGATGGCAGCCGATGGGGGCGTGGAAGACATTAGGAAGAAAAGGAACGGCCAAGACTCTTTTTTCTTTAACAAGCATTTAACTCTGCATCAGGAGCCGCCAACACAGTATTCTCTTTCAGCCAGGTCAGCATCTGGACCTCCATGCCACCTGGCAGGGGAGGTTGGGCACTGTCAGTAATTTATTTGCATCTGTGGGCTTTAGTGTGGGACTTCCCTGGGCCAGTGTGCAAAGCTTACACCAGGACACAGCCCAGCAAAGCTGAAATCCACTGTCATTTAGCACCTAGAAAAACACATAAGCTGTTTAGCCTCGGTGGGGAAGGGACTCCTGGGGACAGGGAGCTGCCACATGCCCCTCACCCTGTTTCTTCCCTGCCCTATCTTCCTTCCAGCCCTACTATCCCCTTTTGATTAGTGAGGCAAGGAAGGGATAGAAAGTGTGCCTAAAAAGAGCACCCATCCCAGTCCTGAGTGTCAGCCAGGTAAGATTTAGGACTTCAACTCTGCTACTCAGCACAAGTTGAAGCGTGAATTTATACTAGTTAATTGGAAAATTATAAATTGAGACATTAAAAATGGATCCCATTCAGGCTGGGTGCGGTGGCTTATGCCTGTAATCCCAGCACTTTGGGAGGCCGAGGCAGGTGGATCACAAGGTTAGGAGATCGAGACCATCCTGGCTATCACGGTGAAACCCCGTGTCTACTAAAAACACAAAAAATTAGCCGGGCGTGGTGGCGGGTGCTGTAGTCCCAGCTACTCGGGAGGCTGAGGCAGCAGAATGGCATGAACCCAGGAGGCAGAGCTTGCAGTGAGCTGAGATTGCGCTGTTGCACTCCAGCCTGGGGAACAGAGCAAGACTCTGTCTAAAAAAAAAAAATGGATCCCATTCAAATTCATTGATTGGAATCCTCTCTAAATGAGCCATCTGGTATTTGTAAATAACTTTTTATTACAAGTAACTGCCAAACCTCTGCCCACATGTATTTCTATCTATACTTTAGTGGGTAAGCAAACGAGTCAAGGAAAGATGGAGTGGGTTGCCTGTAGTACCACAGCAAGGCAACAAAAGCACCCGGAAAGTTGGGAGGGGTCTCCCCCTCTAAGAAATGTTCCCTGCCCCTGTTAGGAAGGGGTTGTGCGGGGCCAGACAGTTCTAAGGATGTGTGTAGACATTTCCAGTCTGATCGTATGGGAGTCCTTGCCCACCATGCATAGTCCCTGACCATATGGATATGGTGCTGCTGAGAATCCACCTGCTCACCCATCCACCTACCCATTCATCCATCCATTCATTCACTCATTCATTCATTGCAACAACTATTTATGGGGCACCTTGCTGAGTGCCGACAGGATCTCTTACCTTCTTTAGGCTTGAGAGAATGTAAATTCTCAACGCCATCATGGCCGTTGTGAGTTTGGCAACATTTTTCTCTTATATTTGATCCCTTTGGTCTGACATTTTCAAGGACAAGGATTCCTCTGGATTCTACCCTAAAGATGGATGTCACAGGCTCCACCAAAGTGCAGGCCAAAAGCAGAATCTTCAGAGAGGAATGCTAGGAGAGACGTTTATCTCTCAGCAGTGCCTCTTCCCAGAGCTCCCTGACACCTGGTCCTGATGCTACAGCTGGGAGAGTGGCCTCCAAAGAAGAGAAAGGACGGTGTGAGGCCCTGTCTTGCATGTGTTCTAGCCCACAGGGGCACAGGCTCTGGGCCTGCTCATCTTCATGTGCTGCTTTCAAAGAAGGAAAGCTAGTTCCTAATCGCTAGTGAACCCCAGCTACAGTGAAAATGATTTCCCAGGGAAACCGGGAGAGGGAGCAAGGTGAGAAATGGGAAAGGACCAGCTTGAACACATTTACCTGGCTCCCGAGGACCATGTGCTTTCCTGCAAAATCAAGAACAAATGTCCCTGTGGCCGCTGTGCCTCCTCCCGGTCCCCAGAGTAGCAGCAGCAGCATCCCAGGCTGTAGGATGAAAGGAGGAGTCACTCCCAGCGCAAATCAAAAGATGGAGTTTGCAGGGAGGCCCCAAGAGTAAGCCACAGCCTAGTGCTGGCCTTGGCTCCAGGGAGTTTGCTCTGAGGCACCCCCCAAGCTCCAAGAAGACCAAAGAAGAAAACAGTGGGTTTCCCCTCCCCTCCTGTTTTTCTCCTCCTGTCCACATCCTACATTTATCTTCAGAACAAACTACAAATCCCTGATCTCCTTCTCTGGACACATGAGGGTCCCCACACTCACCTTTTCCTAACACAGGACAGGAAGACCTGCTAAAGCCACACCCCAGACAACTCCTCTGAGCAAGAGCTAAGGTAGAGTGGGCTGAATAGGAAAAAACAAAGCTAGTCCTGGGAATGGGCAACTTGCCATCCCACCATTCCCAAACCCCTCACCGTCCACGGCCCAGCCACCAGGAGCCAGCAGCCACGAGTCAATGTGGAAACGGCTCTCTGTGGAGGGAACCAGAGGCTGCAGACAGCAAAGGCAGGAGGATGCTGGCCTTGGAGAGGGCCATTCCCCAACTGCCTCCAGCCCAGGGCACGGTGAGGAAAGCCCCAAGAGTCCCTGGGCAGAAGCTGGAGTGGGTGGAGGGGGGAAGCTCTGGCCCCTGTGTCCAGGTAGCAAAGCCCTGTCCTCACATTTCTTACTTGCAACTAGGACCTACATGTGAAATGATCACTTCTCATTAAAAACCACCTTCATCGCTGCCAAAAAAAAGAGAGTTGTGGGGGAGGCGGGGTGGCGGTGGTTGAGAGAGAATACTGGGGAAATTTTTATTCTAAATAACATTGACCTTTTATTCATGAACCAAAATCAGGCCTTCTCCAGTAACCAAGCCTGGAGAAAAGGATCTGAAAGGCTGAGTGTGATGAAAATTAGGTTGCTGGATGTTGCAATGGGGGGTGCCATAAGGAGGGGCCATGCTTCAGATTCTCCCATCCTTCAAGGCTCCATTCTCCATAGTCTGGTTCTGCCGGGGTGTCCTCTGGAGCCCTGATGCTCAAACGTCATCGAGCCTCCTAAGCAATGCCAACCCGGTGTCTCACTGATTCTTTCACTCTTCTCTCATATTTAGGAAGATCCCTCCTGCGGCAGATAGCCCCCTGCCCTCGCCAGCAGCCCACATCACCAACCCTGTTCCAGCATCCGTTTTGCAGCCTTTCAGCAACCCCAGTGCTGTGTATCTTCCTTCAGCTCCCATCAGCTCGAGGCTCACCTCTTCTTACATAATGACATCAGCCATGCTCTCAAACGCAGCTTTCGTGACATCGCCGGACCCGAGCGCCCTCATGTCCCACACCACAGCTTTCCCTCATGTGGCCGCAACCCTCAGCATCATGGACTCAACCTTCAAGGCCCCATCCGCCGTGTCCCCGATACCAGCTGTCATCCCTTCCCCATCCCACAAGCCATCCAAAACCAAAACCAGCAAATCCTCAAAAGTCAAAGACCTGTCCACCCGTAGCGACGAGTCTCCAAGTAACAAAAAGAGGAAGCCACAGTCTTCGCCTTCCTCCTCCTCCTCCTCCTCCTCCTCATCCTTGCAGACATCCCTCTCGTCTCCACTGTCAGGGCCTCACAAAAAGAACTGTGTTTTGAATGCCAGTTCTGCTTTGAACTCCTATCAGGCGGCCCCTCCCTATAACAATCTGTCTGTGCACAACTCAAACAATGGGGTGAGCCCAGTCAGTGCCAAACTGGAGCCCTCAGGACGGACCTCGCTGCCCAGCGGCCCCGCGGACATAGTGAGACAGGTGGGCGCGGTGGGAGGCAGCAGTGACTCCGGTCCCCTCTCTGTGCCCTCCCTTGCACTCCATGCAGGGGACCTCTCTCTGGCCTCACACAATGCTGTGTCTTCTCTGCCCCTCTCTTTTGACAAATCAGAAGGAAAAAAGCGTAAGAACTCAAGTTCTAGTAGCAAAGCCTGTAAAATCACTAAAATGCCTGGTATGAATAGCGTTCACAAAAAGAACCCGCCCAGCCTTCTCGCACCGGTGCCCGATCCCGTTAACAGCACCTCCTCTCGGCAGGTAAGGGACCTCCTGGCACCGCCTTCACCGGCTCTGGGGGGGCAGGGGGAGCTGGGCAGCGCCCCTGCTTAGCCGGGCGGCTCCAACAGGTAACACAAGCTTGACTCCTTTTCTCATTTTCCCCGAAGGCAGTTTTCACCCTCTGCTTTGAGAGCACTTTATTGAACAAGTACTTGATACCACACTCACTGTGTGCTAGGTGCTATTTTCAGCACTTTACGGTTATTACCTCACTGAATCCACATGACATCCCAGTGCAGTGGGTGCAGTTATCACTTCACAGATGAGTAAACTGAGGCACAGAGAGATTCTGAGTTCCCCACTCCACATCAGTCAGTTTTATCTTTTGAGGTTCTGAGGACATTGTCATAAAGAGTTCTGTTGCTAAGAAGTTTGATCTGATCTGTTGGAACCCCCTTAGGAAGAGCTTGAGACCCAGGCAGGTTAAATGCTGACCCGGGGTCCCACCTGGGAGTGGGAGCGCCTGTGCCTGGCTCCCAGGTGACTGTCCTTCCCACTTTCCTAGGCTGCCTCGACCCCCACCTTCTCCTGATAGAACTCTTTCCTTCCTAAAGGAAAACTGCACCTGCCACCAGCTGGCAAGGAAGTGTTCAATGCCATGGTACAGATAGGAGTGTGTATGGTGAGGAGGCTGAGAGAGTGTGGCGTGGTCTGAGAAGGATACATGTTTCTTTCCCTTGAGCTCTGTTCTCATCCCTGAGTCTAGTCCTTCTCCTCCGGCTGGGGGGGCTACTTAGGAAAGCCCACCCCCACCTCCGCCCCCACCCCAGCCTCTGGGGCCGGTTGGGCATATAGATAAGGGAGCAGACATGGGGAAGGGCCCAGCCTCGGATTCTCTGCGGAGCCAGGTCTGACGAGAGGGCCAGGCAACCCGCCCGGGAGCCTGGACCCATCAGGGCAGTGTGTCCAGAGACCATTACACGGAATCAAGGGAACCAAACCCCAAGCCCAACTCCACCTAGGGTTGAGGACTTTGGAGCAATGGGAGGCAGTTGTCAAGAGATATTTTAATGTTTTATGTCACCACTTATGAGACTTGTTATAACCTCACGAAGAGCACAGCCTCAGGGGGAGTCACAAATCACAAACACATGAGAAACAGCAAGTTTGGAACCCAAAGGCCAGACAAGCTGCAAACCGAGGCCAAGGTGAGAGGAGGGGGAGACACAGGTCCTCTCGCTTGAGCCGAGGGCACTGTTCTGACTCCCCACAGCCAGGGGTGTGAGGGAGGCGGGCCGGTACCCACAGGGCTCTCCCCGGAGGCTAAACTGCTGGTGGGTGTCACCACCAGGGCCCAGGATGGAGGACAGAGCCAAGGCCTTTGAACGTGTACACAAATAACTCCGGGGGGCATGTGAACATTCTGATTCTCGGTCAGCAGACCTGGGCAGGGGCCTAGGAGTCTGCATTTCTGACAGTCTCCCAGGCCACATGGCTGCACAGGTTTGCAGGCCACACGTTGGACAGCAAGGCCGTGGTATCTCACTCATTTTAGATACAGTCCCAGCAGCTAACACGTAGGTGATGGGCGCTGTTCCAAGTACTTCAGGTGTATTAACTCATTTTATAATTACTTGCTGTTATTCCCCTTTTACAGATGAGTGAACCAAGGCACAGGAAGGTTAAGCAAGGCACCCAAAGTCACACAGCAAGTCAATAGTTAGGCTAGGATTTAAACCCAGGCATTTTGGCTCTGGAGTCTGGCCTCTTAGCCTCTGTGCCATTAACAGAGTCCCTCTGTGTTGAGTAGATGTGGCTCTGTTGATTCTTTGGTCTGCAGGACTGTAGGAAATGCTTAGTAAATGCCGAGTCAGCCAGAAGCAGTGGTGAAAGGAGCAGCCAAGTGCTCATCAGGAGGGAATTGAAAAACACGGATGCATTTAATGGCTGCCTTGGATCTGGTCAGCATTGGTTCTCTAATGCAGGTGATACCTCGGTGCTTGTCACTAGGGCATTAAGAAAAGGCTTTATCACCAGTGATTTCCAAGTATTAAGGAAAGGCAAAGGCCCTTGGGATCTGTGTTAATTCTGCCAGGAGATCAGGGGTCAATGCATGAGATTGAGAAATCCAAGATAAACCTTTACTTTGGGAACAATTTGGAGATCTATTTAATTGTATCTGGTTGGTATAAGGCCAGAAGTTGCCACAGGGCTATTAAACGGAACAAAAATTAAGACTGTGAATGTAGCCAGGTGCAGTGGCTCTCACCTGTAATCCCAGCATTTTGGGAGGCCGAGGTGGGTGGATTATCCGAGGTCAGGAGTTGGAGACCAGCCTGGCCAACTTGTCTCTATTAAAAATACAAAAATTAGCCGGGCAGGGTGGCACGCACCTGTAATCCCAGCTACTCAGGAGGCTGAGGCAGGAGAATTGCTTGAACCCCAGAGGCAGAGGTTGCAGTGAGCCAAGATCATGCCACTGCACTCCAGCCTGGGTGACACAGCAAGACTGTCTCAAAAATAAATAAATAAAATAATGTAAGGCAAATGTCTTTACATAAAGGCAAGTTAATGGAGAAGAGGAGCAGTTTATAGGATGAAAGTTCAAGCTGCCTTTGCAGACTAGACAGGGACTGGTTAGTGCCTGGCATCAGCTTTCCCAAGGACCAGGCCCATTGTGTGAAGGACAGTCCCAGAGGAAGGGGAAGGGCACAGTGGCCACACCCATATGCACAGCGTTCCTGTCCTCCCTCCATGTGAAGGAGAAGCCCAGCACCATCGTGCTATTTTCCTAAAGAACAGTCGCATGTGCGTTACATCTCCTAGCCAGGAAAACTGACCCAGCAAAAGATCCAGGTGTTTTATCTGCAGCCAGGTTGAGGGAATCTGGGCTGGAAACGAGATGGGTTTGGGATGGAGGGTCAGAGGTGGATGAGCTGTGTGACCCTTTGGCCACAGGTAGAAAAGCCCAGCCTCTACTGAGTGAAGCTCCCAGGAGGGGCCAGGCTTCTCCACCAGATGCCTTCATCCTCATCCCTTCCTGTTGGGGTCCAGCCAGCTAGCGAGCAGTGTGAGGAGTCCTCACCATTCCACTTTAACTCTGGGAAGGAAAGGGCATCCTTCGAGGCACCCTCTGCAACATTTTCATTTTCTCTGCCACTTAAGATGGAAACACCAGTTCCAAGCCAATGTGAGGGAATGAAGCAGGCATTGTGCAGCCCTTCTTTCCCCTAGAACATGTGGCATCGGCGGGCCCTTCCCAGGCTGGCTCAGGTGTCTGAGTGGGGCTTCAATGGTGTCTTTCAGGTTGGGAAAAATAGCAGCCTAGCTTTGTCACAATCCAGTCCTTCAAGTATATCCAGCCCAGGACACAGCCGACAGGTAAGTTGCTGGGGGCAGGGTGGGCTGGGGGTGGGGAGGCAAAAATTCATATGGTCATCAGCAGAGTGGAAAGAGTTTGGGCATTGGGGTCAGACCCTGATTCAAACCTCATCTCCAGTTAAGAGCATGGCTACCTGGCTTCCAAACCTAGGCCTTCTAGTTAGCTGTGTGCCCTTGGGCAAGTTACTTAACTTCTCTGTGCTTCCATTTCCTCCATCTATAAAGTGAGAATCATACTGGCCCCTACCGTCTATGGATTTTGTGAGGATTAGCTTATTGATGTAAATCCTCTAGAAAATGCCTGGCACACAGTAAACCCACAAGTGTTAGCTATTATTACCAGCTGTACGAGCTTAGGCACATTACTTCTCTGAGTCTGTTGGTTTTTTTTTTCATTCATTAAAAGGCAAAATTGGTGCTTCCCTCCTAAGGCTATTGTGAATATTAAAGAAGATGATGTGGTTTAAAGGGACTTGCGGCCGGGCGCGGCGGCTCATGCCTATAATCCCAACACTTTAGGAGGTTAAGATGGGTGGATCATGAGGTCAGGAGTTTGAGACCAGCCTGGCCAATATAGTGAAACACCATCTCTACTAAAAAATACAAAAATTAGCCAGGCGTGGTGGTGCGTGCCTGTAGTCCCAGCTACTCGGGAGGCTGAGGCAGGATAATTGCTTGAACCAGGGAGGTAGAGGTTGAAATGAGCCGAGATTGTGCCACTGCACTCCAGCCTGGGTGACAGAGTGAGACTCTATCTCAAGAAAAAAAAAAGCGGGAGGGACTTGCCAGCCAGGTGTGATGCCTCACACCTATAATCCCAGCACTTTGGGAGGCCGAGGCAGGGGGATGGTTTGAGCCCAGTAGTTTGAGACCAGCTTAGGCTTGAGACCCTATCTCTACAAAAAATTTAAATAGCCAGGCGTGGTGGCACATGCCTATAGTCCCAGCTATTCAGGAAGCTGAGGCAGGAGAATCACTTAAGTCCGAGAGGTTGAGGCTGCAGTGAGCTGTGATTGCACCTTGCACTCCAGCCTGGGCAACAGAGCAAGATCCTATCTCAAAAAAAAAATTTTTTTAGGCCGGGCACGGTGGCTTATGCCTGTGATCCCAGCACTTCGGGAGACTGAGGCGGGCGGATCACGAGGCCAGGAGTTCGAGACTAGCCTTGCCCACATGGTGAAACCCCATCTCTACTAAAAATGCAAAATTAGCTGGGCATGGTGGTGTGCACCTGTAATCCCAGCTACTCAGGAGGCTGAGGCAGGAGAATTGCTTGAAAAAAAAAAACTATTTTTTTTTTTTTTTGAGACGGAGTCTCGCTCTGTTGCCCAGGCTGGAGTGCAGTGGCCGGATCTCAGCTCACTGCAAGCTCCGCCTCCCGGGTTCACGCCATTCTCCTGCCTCAGCCTCCCGAGTAGCTGGGACTACAGGCGCCCGCCACCTCGCCCGGCTAGTTTTTTGTATTTTTTAGTGGAGACGGGGTTTCACCATGTTAGCCCATGTTGGGATGGTCTCGATCTCCTGACCTCGTGATCCGCCCGTCTCGGCCTCCCAAAGTGCTGGGATTACAGGCTTGAGCCACCGCACCCAGCCAAAACTTTTTTTTTTTAAGAGGAGGGGGAGGCTTTGCCCATGGTATCTGTCCATCAGCACTCTCTCAAAAGCCTCTGGCGAACTACAGCCACCATTCAGGATGCAGTTTCATGGCAGCAGTATTCAGGGTAGACTTAGTAGTTTTTATAAACTTGAGGTATAAGAGTAGTTGATGTGTACGCCTGTGATAAATGATTTTCTTAATGGGGTGTGTGCATATGTGTCTAGGGCGGACAAGGAAGGATTTGGGGGTGGCTTTTGCCCCTTACACATGATTGGAAGATGTGTGGGTGTACGTGTGTGTATAACTGTGTTGTTATGTTGCCTTAGATGTGCCGCATGTTTTGTAGACACCAAATAGAAAAATATCTATGTGCCTGTCTGTGTTTTGCCCTTTGGGATTTTCTCACACATTTTGGGTCGAGTTTGGGTGAAGATTATGGGGAAATGGTTTTTGTATCCCCAGGCCAGGGAGAGTCTCCTCACCATTTTGAGCCCTTTTGTGCCAGAACACTTGCAGCTCATCATGTGTGCTGGGGTGGGGAGGCACGTTTACACGCAGACCATCAGCCTCTGTTGATGAGGCCTCTTGCACCCTCACCAAACACAGCTTGCATGTGCCTATAGCTCCAGCTACACCTGCTGGGAACCCAAAACGCTGGCAATCAGCCCTGACAAACACAATAATGGCCACCACTTGTTTAGCACTCTCTGCCTGCAGAGAGAGGGCTGTGTGCCATGTCCTTTACACACACTACACACATTTAAACCTTTTCACAACCCTGTGAGGGACAAGATGATTATAGATGAAGATGGCTACACTAAGAAGCCAAGTAACTTGAACCCAAAATCTCTCTTTCCAAAGCCTCTATGTTTAACCCAACACTAGACTCCTTCCTGAGATAATTTGCTGTGTCCTCTGTAAGTTAGGTAGGAAAAGGTAAACTAATGGAGAACAAAAACAAAGGCATCAATTATTCTCTCCACTCTCCCACAGAGGCCTCCCAGGAATGTCCGCGGCATTCGTCCTTGTGTTTTCCTCCACAGTGAGGACCTCTGTGACTGCCTTACACACATGGATCCATCACCTCATTTGCTATTGGATCCTTTAGATCCATCATCTCATTTGCTATTTCAGCTGCCCTTTGCCAGATACGGGAGGTGGGATATTGTCCTCTCTATTATAGATGAGAAAACTGAGGCTCCATCCTTGAATTCTCATGGGTAATCTCAATTGTATGGTTTTGAAACAAGTTTTTCTTTTCTTTCCTAGAAGAACACAAACAGAACGGGCAGGATAAGGACTCTTCCATAACAAGACTATGAAGCCACTTCCACACCAATTCCAGGCCACCTAATCCCATCCCAGGAGGCCACGGGGAGGAGGAGGGAGGGGAGTGGGCTGGAGGGAGAGAGTGTTTTCTGTGTACTCCCTGTGACTCTGGCCTTTCTTCTTCTTTTTTAATTGACCAATTTTTAGTTTTAAAGAAAAAGGCAAAAGAACGTGAATTTGAGATTTACAGAAAACAGTTCCAGTGTTTGGTTTCCGTTGTCTTTTCTTTCATTTGCCATGTTTTTACATTCTTCCAAATTTGGGGTCATTCCCCTAGCTCCTGATGCTGCTACTGTACCATCCTTTTGCTCCAGCCATGACAGTAGACATTGCAGAATGTTGGTTCAGGTTGGCATGCTCTGAAGCTCTTGAACTTCAGCACAGGCAGAGCCCTTTTTCTTCCTGTCCTCTCCACCCGATCCCTTCCGTCCCCACATCTGCCACTCTCTGGGTCCTCACTGGCCTTCAAAGGACCTGGCTCTCCTAGGATCCCCTCAGGACTGCCTGCAGGGAGAGGGGACTTTGCTGGGGAGGAGCTGAGAGTGGAGCGTTGGAGGGTGGGTGGGGTTCCCTCATCGGGTTTCCACAGCCCACCATGGCTGGAGCCAAATGCTAGAAGCAAGATTGAGAACAGTGGCCATTTAGTCATGTGGTTTACCTAATACCACTGGCCAGCTGTGCAGCTCAGAAAGGATAAACCAGTCAGGGACAGGGGCCAGAACAGATTTGGGAAGGTGGCAGCAAACAGAGCATGGTGGCTAGGAGATGACCCCTAAAAAAGAACTGGGGACTATGGTGGTCTGAGCTGGTCAGGAATCTACAGAATCCCTTCCAGGGATCAGTGTGCCCATGCCCACAGCAGGGTGAACTAGGAGGGAGAAATCCCAGGAAAAAGGTCATGAGAACCCAGAAAGCCACTCCATGAGGAGGCACAGTGACCACAGCTGCTAAAGGTTCTTAGGCTGCCTTCCTGGGCTAGGAAGAGCCCTCCAGGGAGAGCTTCTGCAAAAGGGTATGTGTCACACCTTTTGTGAGAAGAAATAATAGCATTTCCCACCCACCCCCATGCCCTGGGCCACAGGGACCTGGTGGGATCAGCACACCCATGGATCAGCTTTTGCTGTGTTAGAGACAGCCATCCCCAAGAAGGAATGGTAAGGACAGCCACTGCTCAGTGAAGAACAGCCATTTGGAAGAGCCATGCTGGAGCCCTGCAGCCATAGAACTATTCACACTGGAGTTTTGAAAAAAACAGCAATACCGTCAGCTCTAGTAGGGAATCATAATCAGGAAAGGAATTCACAACATAAAATAGGTGTTCTGTGCTATTAATCATGTAACTTTGCATACGATGTATAGCAGAGATACTGGGAGGTTTTGCTTCATCCCTAAATCAGAAATGAATGCTAGTTTCACAGCTGGGCAGAACCCTCATCCCCAACCGGAAGTTTTCCTTTTCTTTCCCATTCCCCCAACCCAAAGATCAGACCACTGTTAGGTTTCACCACACAATTGGAATTGCAAAGACGGGAGGCAAATGGAGTGATTTGCATCAATGGAATTGCACTGACAGTGAGTGTTTCTTATAGGATTACTAAATTTTTTCATACGAAATGATTTTTTTAAAAATCAGGAGTTGATATTAAGTACCAGGACATTAGTTCGGATGATTTCATTTTTATTTCTGCAGTGTTAAAAGTGCACTTATATGCTGGTTTATTTACGTCTTGGGGAAAGAGACTGCAAAGTGAAGGGATGATTGTTACTTTTTCTTTTTTAAAAAAAAAAGTTAAGGCAGATTTTAAGACTTATAAATGTTTAAGAAATTATAAACAAGGTTAGACCCTTTGAAAAAAAATTTAGAAGATATTCTTAAAGTAAATTTTTATAGTGTTAATTTTGTAATAATTTATGTTTTACTATATTGCAGAGCTAACTGACCAGAATAGTTTCAGAAACAATATGAAACTTAGGAAAGTTTAAGCAATGTTTATATTTTTAAACTGTTCTTTGAATTATGTTTTTATTGTACATTTCTTCAGACTGAAAAGTATGTACATATCTTTGTTATTTTTGCACAATTTTGTCCTGTTGGGTTTCAGAGGTCTGTTGTTTTTTATAATTTATTTTGAGTTGTAAAACTTGCAGGAGTAAAAACAAAACAAAATCTCCGCAACAAAATAACCCTCTGATTTATAAACTCTTATGGTCAAAGAGGGAAAACAAAGGTTGAGAGATTAAGTGGCTGCTTCTGAGAAATAATGTCTCAAGGACTAAAGGAGCAATTCAATAGGTTTAGACATTGTAGCTCTCTACATCTTGAATTGGAAGCTGGAATAAAGAGCCCCCCCACCCCCCACCCCCTCATCAAATGCTGCTTACTTTGTCAAAAGACTGGCTATGACCAAGGTGAGGACATTTCTGGAAAACTGGGCAAAAAGGGAAAGCCCACGGTATTCTTCCTTTGCAACCAACCACAGGTTTACTTTACAGTGATGTATTAAAAACTTGCAGCTTGAAAAACGGAATACAAATAAAAGGTTCTTTTTGGGTTTGTCTTAATGGAGTTAAACTGGAGCAGCCTATAAAACATTTTTAGGGTGATGTCCTCTGGGTCCTTCTGTTCTGCACACCCACTCAGTCTTCTCTCCCAGCCCCTTGACTGCACACACCCCTCTTTGCCTGAAGATCTCCTGACTTGTCGCCAGCCATAGAGGCTCGAAAGCTCTGGTTGTTAAGCATAACGCAATGCATAGACCTGTCAGCCATAAAAAAAGAAAAAAAAAAAAGAAAAAAAGAAAAAAAAAGCGACTTGGATAACTTGTATGCCTTCTTTTGTATCAATGTACCAATTGTAAATAATGCTGATCAACCTTTGTAGAGAATAGTTTATACAGCATATTCTATTATTGCTGATTCTCAGTGAACTCTTGTTTTAAAAAAGGAAAAAAAGAAATTTTCTATTTACACCTTATATTTTGTTATGCTGTCGGCCCATGGCACTTTAACAAAACTCTGTGGGTTTTACGTAGCTGGTCAGTCATGGGGTATATTAAATAACTGTTGTTGCACAGACAAGAATTTGCACCTGCTCATTTGTCCTTTCCTACTACCGATTTTAGAATCTTTTCCAGAAAAATTTTGAAGAAAGCATGTCCAATCATTCTAAACAAATGCCACACTTGTGGAGTGGGTTTCTTTTCTACAATCCATATTTTGTAACACTAAGTATTTTCCTTCTTCGTCCCGCACCTTTATGTATTAGCACTATCAGATAGAGTTCATTCCATGCCTGTGATATTGTAAGCAGAATAAATGTCTAAAGTAGGTGTAAATAGTAAATTCTATGGCTTACAGTTTTAAAAGGAAAGAACAAATATGTATCTATTGATACTGCCATGGTTCCTCACCAGGCCTGGAAATATTCTCCAGTAAGCGATTGTATATTTTTTTTTTTTTTGCTTTTTTTTTTTTTTTGTAACATGGCTTTGTAAATAAAATAATTTATATGTTTGTAAAACAAAGTCTTCGGGTTTTCATAAAATTTAAATTTTTGATATTTCTCTTTTTTTTTTTTTTTTTTTGTGGGGGTAAAGTATTCTCACCAGAAGAGCTTTTCTGCTAGACCTGTGTTTGAGGCAGGAGACGACTGTGGATTCATTCAGCGAGTACTTGGAGAGCACCGTCTCTGTGCCTGCCCCTGAGCCAGGCGCTCCATGCTCAGGGGTGAGAAACACGATCCCAGCTGCTGTCTGGAAGCAACCCAGTGACGGGGAAAGCAAATAAATACACACATGGTCAGATGAGTAATTACAGATTGTGGCAAACGCTATGGTGGAAAGAACTGAATTCTGTGAGAGAAAGTAACAGGAGAGACGTTTAAGATGGAGAGGGGACAGCTGTCAGGAAGTTCTCTCTGAAGAAGTGAAGGCAGGACGCCTAAAGAGCATCCATTGTGGACAGACCCCAGGGGCAGAGAGATGGACAGAGGGCAGGGACGAGGCCACAAAAGGCCTTTAGGGAGTTTTAATTGTGTGTCAGATTCAGTGGGAATCCTTGGAAGGGCTTTAAGGAGGACCACGGTACTGTGATCTGTTGAAAGGGCACTCTAGCCACTGTGTGGTGGATCAGTGGGAAGCTATTGCAAGAGACAAAGTGAAGGAGAACATCAGTGTGATCGAAAGATGATGACAGTAACTATAAAGAGAAGTGTGTGCCAGCCTGGGCAATACAGAGAGACCCTGTCTCAAAAAAAAAAAAAAAATTAGCTGGGCACGGTGGCTCACACCTGTGATACTAGCACTTTGGGAGGCCAAGGCGGGCAGATCACCTGAAGTCAGGAGTTCGAGATCAGCCTGGTTAATGTGGTGAAACCTCGTCTCTACTTTAAAAAAAAAAAAAAAAAAAAAAAAAAAAAAAAAAACACATTGTTGTGATTACCTGAGAGAATGTAAAGGGAGAAAAGAAGAGAGATTGGGTAGAGCCAGAAAGCTGGCAGAGAACCCTAAGATGAAGCCCTTCAAAGCAAAGAGTGACCCCAGCATAAAGTGGTTCCCTGGAAGCCAGGACTGTACATGTTTTGGGGAAGGAGCAGTTAGCTGAACCAAGTGTTGCTGCAAAGTGGAAGACAGGGATGGCGGCGTGTCTAGGGCTTAGCAACGTGGCGGTCATTGGTGAATTATTAGTTTCCTAGGGCTACCATGACAAATGACCACAATATGCTGGTTTAAAGCGACATACATCTATTCTCCCATGATTCTGGAGACCAGAAGTCCAAAATCAAGGTGTCCGCAGGCTGCATTCCCTCCCAAGGCTCTAGCAGAAAATCCTTCCTTGCCTCTTCCAGCTTCTGGTGACTGCTATCCTTGGCTTCCCTGACTTAGAGACACAACCCTCAAATCTGCTTCCACATTCACATGGCCCTCTCTCCTGTTTCTCATATGTCTTAAATCTCCCACTGCCTTTCTTTCACAAGGACACCTGTTATTGAACTTAAGGCCCACCCTAAATCCTGGATGATCTCATCTGGAGATGCCTAACATCCACAAATTCTGTTTTTCCAAATAAGGTCACACTGGCAGGGTCTGGGGGTTAGGACATATCTTTTGGGAGCCACTATTCAACATATCACAGTGGCCTCAGCAAAACAGGTGTGACAGAGTAGAGTTGGCATGGGAGGACGGAGCGTGGGCAAAGCCAGACTGGAGTGGTTTGGAGGGTGCGTGAGAGCTAAGCAAGGGAATTCCGTGTGCAGACAGACAAATCCTAAGAAGTTTAGACAGCCCAAGGGAGGCTTTGGATTTTGTGTTTTTTGTTTTGTTTTTCGAGGGAGGAGAGACCAGATTATAATCCATATGCTGGTAAGACTGAGGTAAATAGGAGAGGGAGAGGTTAAGAAAGCAAGAGAAAGAGGTGTGGTATGATTAGGCTTTGTGTCCCCACACAAATCTCATCCTGAGTTGTAATCTCCAGAATCCCCACCTGTTAAGGGAGAGACCAGGTGGAGGTAATTGAATCATGGAGACGGTTCTCCCATGTGAGTTTCCTGATAGTGAGTGAGTTCTCACGAGATCTGATGGTTTTATAAGGGGCTCTTCCCTCCCACCCCCACGTTCACTCAGGCACGTCTCCTTCTTGCTGCCTTGTGAAGAATGCGTCGTGCTTACCCTTAGCCTTCCACCATGATTGTTTCCTGAGGCCTCCCCTGCCATGCTGAACTGTGAGTCAATTAAACCTCTTTCCTTTAGAAATTACCCAGTCTTTATAGCGGTATGAAAACAGACTCATACAGGATGATTTAAAAGAGAGTTATCTGACTAAAAAAAAAAAAAAAAAGTCCTTGAGATGGCAGGAGGGAGATACTGGCCTTTGTAGAAAGAGGGACACCTCTAAGGTAATGGGAAGGAAGTCAGCTCATAGATTTATTACTGGGAAGATGAGGGAATGCCCGGCTGATGGCTTCCATTTTCTGAGTGACCATGAGACAAGAAGAATGTGTATGAGAGCTTGGGAGAAGTTTGAGAAAAGTAAAGAAATAATTAACAGCTGGGCTTAGTGGTTCACACCTGTAATCCTAGCACTTTGGGAGGCCAAGGCAGGTGGATTGCTTGAGTCCAGGAGTTCAAGACGGCAACATGGCGAAACCCCACCTCTATTAAAAAAGAAAAAAAATTAGCCAGGGATGGTGGCGAGTGTCTGCAGTCCCAGTGGGAGGATTATTTGAGCCCAAGAGTTCAAGGCTGCATTGGGCTATGATCAAGCCACGGCACTCCAGCCTGGGTGACAGCACGAGACTCTGTCTCAAAAGAACTAAATTGCCAGACAGTGCTGAAAGCACATTTAAGATTCATAATCTAAGGTCCTGACATGGAGAAGATCATCTTGGGGAGTGGTTGGAGTGCCCGAAGAGCAGAGCAAGGCCACTCGGAGTCAAAGCTGTCAGGCAAACTAAGGCAGATTTTTTGCCATTTTGCCTCAGTCCCAAGTGAATATTTTCACTATGGTGCAGAACAGAAAACCAGAGGAAGCAGAACTGAAACTTGACACATAGTAGGCACGTTGAATAAATGTTTATAAAATTGTATTGCCCACCATCACAAAACGGCAGTGTGGCACTTCCTGCACCAAGGAATTCTTTTGCCCACCAGTTCGCTGAGAGCCTTGTCTGTGGCTGGCAGTCGGTCACTGTGCACTGGCCTGGGTAACATCAAGCTCTGTTGTGAAAGGGGCCTATATGTTCTGTTTTTTCCAAAGCCAGAACTCTGCGAAGCCTCTTTCAAAACTAGTCATAGGCCTAGAAGAACCATAGGAAGCTGGAAGTGATCTTAACTGTAGAACCCTCTTCTACAGGTGAGACAGCTTATTTTTGGTTTCGTAAGGGACTTTTTTTTGAGACAGTGTCTCACTCTGTCGCCCAGGCTAGCACAATCAGGGCTCACTGCAACCTCGACCTCCTAAGCTCAAGTGATCCTCCGGCCTCAGCTCACCGAGTAGCTGGGACCACGAGTGCATGCCACCACACCCAGCTAACTTTTTGTATTTTTAGTAGAGATGGGGTTTCACCATGTTGCCCAGCCTGGTCTCAAACTCCTATACTCGAGCTGTCCACCCTTCTTGGCTTCCCAAAGGGCTGGGATTACAGGCATGAGCCACTATGCCTGGCCAAGACTGAGACAGTTCAAATGAGGTACTAAGACCTCACAGCTGGCTGTTGGTCAAGCCTAATTGTTCTTTCAACACAGTGCTCTTTCCATTGTACTTCATTTCCTCCTGTAGAAAGAAACTCTACCGGCCAGGCGCAGTGGCTCACACCTATAATCCCAGCACTTTAGGAGGCTGAAGTGGGTGGATCACTTGAGGTCAGGAGTTCAAAACCAGCCTGGACAACATGGCAAAAACCCATCTCTACTAAAAACACAAATATTACTTGGGCGTGGTGGCATATGCCTGTAATCCCAGCTACTTGGGAGGCTGAGGCAGGAGAATCGCTTGAATCCGGGAGGCAGAGGTTGCAGTGAGCCGAGATCTTGCCACTACACTCCAGTCTGGGTGACAAAGCAAGACTCTATCTCAAAAAAAAAAAAAAAAAAGAAAACTCTACCCACAGACTGTTCTTCCTATACCACTGTGAGTATTTCCATAAAGGTGTTTAAAAATTCATTGTGTCAGCCAGGCATGGTGGCTCACGCCTGTAATCCCAGCACTTTGGGAGGCCAAGGCGAGTGGATCACCTGAGGTCAGGAGTTCAAGACCAGCCTGGCCAACATAGTGAAACCCCATCTCTACTAAAAACACAAACTAGTCAGACGTGGTGGCAGGCACCTGTAATCCCAGCCATTTGGGAGACTGAGGCAGGAGAATCTCTTGAACCCAGTAGGCAGAGGTTGCAGTGAGCTGAGATTACACCACTGTACTCCAGCCTGGGTGACAGGGTGAGACTCCATCTCAAAAAAAAAAAAAAAAAATTCAATGTGTCCTCTAGTGGGTTTACTTAGGTTTTTATTTTACTAAAATATTTTTCTCCTTTTTGTTTTTTTTTTTGTTTTTTTCCATTGAGCAATAACTACTTGAAATGGATTATTTCTTGCATTCTGATCTCATTGAGGCTATTCAGAGCAGCAGGTTTTAAGTTCCCATGTTTCTGATAAAGTTCCCAGGAATGTATTTTAATAAGTTTATTTTCTATTCATCACATCTTCATAAGCCATTCAACTAGAAAAGTAAATGAAGAAGATGCAAAGAAAGCTGAATGCCTCAAAAACCAAATCAATCCTATTCAAGCCTGAATCACTGGAGAATCACTGTGGGAAGCTTGCAGCAGCTTGGAGGTGCTGCATTTATTGAGATAATTCAAAACTTGAATCTGATCTAAGGTCATTAACTTTGGGAAGGTTCTCCATTTTTTAAATAGTGGGACTTTTCTGGGTTTCCCCTTCAGCCATCAAATATTTTTAGTAAATTTGTAAAGCAGACGGCATCATCACAAAAGTGTTTGCCTCCTTTGCAACCTGAACAAGTACTGAGAAAGCTGCTATTAAAATAGGAGCTTCTCCAGCATGGGCAACATGGCGAAAACCTGCCTATACCAAAAATACAAAAATTAGCCAGGCATGGTGGCACGTGTCTGTAGTCCCAGTTACTCAGGAGGCTGAGGTGGGAGGATGGCTCGAGCCTGGGAGGTGGAGGTTGCCATGAGCCAAGGTCACGCCACTGCACTCCAGCCTGAGCAACAGAGAGAGAGACTCTGCCTAAAAAAAAAAAAAAAAAAAAATTAGCTGGGCACAATGGCTCATGCCTGTAATCTCAATACTTAGGGAGGCCAAAGTGAGTGGATCATTCGAGGTCAGGAGTCCGAGACCAGCCTGGCCAACGTGGTGAAGCCACGTCTCTACTAAAAATACAAAAATTAGCCAGGTGTGGTAGCACGTGTCTGTAGTCCCAGCTACTCAGGAGGCTGAGGCAAGAGAATCGCTTGAACCTGGGAGGCAGAGATTGCAGTGAGCTGAGATCACTGCACTCCAGCCTAGGCAACAGAGCAAGACTCCATCTCAAAAAAATAATAATAGCTTCTAAAGTCTGTATTAGAATTTTCATTTTCTCTCAACCCACTTCACTTACTGATTTCACAGCCAACCTTTAGTCCCGTTGGTATCCCAAAAATCTCTTCCATGTTCCTCAATCTAAACACGACTTGCAGGTTGGGGGAGGAGGGTAATGATTCTTGCATATTATTGGAATAGGGCAAAGCAGAGCCCCAGGGAACAGAAGGACATGGGCAGGGAAAATCTCGGGGATCCTGGAGCTTATCTTTTGGGAAGAATCAGAGGCAGCTTTTTGTTTTCAATTTGTACATGTCTTTTGGTTCTGTACAACTCAGTAAACAGAACATTTTGACATGGGCTAGATGTTCCACATGGAGAAGAGGACCAGTTGACTCTGCTGTAGGACAGACCCAGAGAGGGAGCCTCCAAGTCTGTACTCACCTTCTAGCACTGGGAGGATGTTCCTGCCAGGCCCATGCTGAGCCCAGCATTGTTTAACATTTTAATTAATGAATTGGCATTCAAAGTAACCTTGGTGAATGAAAGCCATGAATACAAACAGACTGATAAATAGAACAGTGGTTACCTTTGGGGGGCACAAGAGAGATTTCCGCAGTGCTGGAAATGCTCTGTATCTTGACCTGGGAGCTTGTTAAATGAATCTAATCACTTGTGAAATATTTATGAGGTTATATACTTAAGATATGTTCATTTTATTCACTCTTAAATTTGAAAGTTTATACACACACAAAAGGTAAATGGCAGACTTAGAGTGATAATTATCTTATCAGAAAGAAGAAAGTTAAAGTAGTTTGAGGAGAATATTGATGAGAAGCCCATTTTCTCCTCCCATCTCCCAGAGGCGGTAGGTACCACATAGGAGGGGGTGCAACAAGATGTTGAAAATGAAGAAGGGAGTTTGAAAGTCTCACATGAGGTTGTTGGACCCCCTCCAAGTCCCCTTCACCTGTGCAGCCCAGTGGTGACTTCCCCCAGCCCCTAGCAGGGAACTGGAGGGTTATTTTCTGGAGAAATTAAATGGAACACTCAGAGGTTCAGGATTCAAGGATACCAGACCTATTTTTAAATTTTTAATTAAAAATTATAAAGCATTACAAAATAAGTTACCAGTTGCCTGGACCTCCCCATAATCCAATTGAATCAGCATTTATAGAGGGAGCAGGAATCCAGGCATCTGTATTTACATGCTCTTCAGGTAATTTAACATACCCTTAGAAAATAAATGAAAGTAACAAAGGAAACAAACTAACAAAAAATAGAGGCCAGGCACAGTGGCTCACAGTTGTAATCCAAAACTTTGAGAGGCTGAAGCAGGAGGATCGCTTGAGCCCAGGAGTATGAGACCAGCCTGGGCAACATAGCAAGACCTTGTCTCTATTTTAAAAAAGAAAGAAGAAATATATGGGAGCCATTAGGTAATCTTACCTTCATGTTTACCAAAGGACAGTGTTTGGCCCTGCGCTTCGAAGCTTAAAGAGACTGGATGGATGCAGGACCAGAGAAAAAGTGATAAAAAATAATTGATTACAGTGAAAACTTGTGGAATCTATTTCTCTGGAATGGTTAAAAAGGGAATGCCTAGGATGTCTTTAAAAGCAATCTGCTTCAATTTTCCAAGGGAGATTTTGTATTGTAAAGCTTGGTGTGGATTACCATATGGGTTACATTGACATTCTGGGGCTTTTTCATTCCAAAAATATGTATATTTCATATTTCTGTGAACATCAAATTTGTCTTTAGAGATCACCTTAAAATTCCAAGAGGGAAGGACCTGGGCTGTCTTGTTCAGTGTTGTTCAGTTCCTAAATAGTGTCAGGCATACAGTTGGCATACAACAAACGATTGTTGAATGAACAATGAAGGAGCTGGTAAATGTGAAACAACAGCCTTTGGGGGGCGAGAGGGAAAGCATCTGTGAATTTCTGTGACAGAAATATGCCCACCATGGCTAATATCAAGCTAGCAGCAGCCTGTCCTCACTGAACACAGAGCTGAGAAGAGACACCATCGGTCCTCCTGAGGCTGTGCAAACCAGCTCCAGTATACTGCTGATTCTGTCTAATGCGGCAGATAGACTGCGACCAGCAATACTATATTAATTCATGTTCGACTGTGTGAAATAAGGTATCCCCTAAAGCCAACGATGAGAACTTGGCTGTCATTTGAAAGTGACCGACACTCAATACTAAAAATTTTACCGTTTTTAACTTTTAACCATATTTCTGCTTAAAAAGGGTATTCAGGCAAAGTGATGTCTTAGTTTCAAAAATAATATATGACTAATTATCTGTCTTTCTCATATAAGAGATCCCCACTCTGTGGGCTATGCTCCAAATGTTTCATTTGCAACCTAATGTAATCTTCATTTAAATGTAAAATCAAGGGTGATTAGGTTGCAGGACAACCCATAGAGGCCCCTATGTCCCATGAGGCACCTGAAGTCTAATATCAATATGGTAGCATTTTGGGAAACGCATTCTCAGTTTCAGCCAGGGAAGACAGGATTGCATGCCACCTGGCCATCATCCCAGCTATAAGAAAGTATATCCTTCCACCTCACCATCTGCCAGGAGAGCAAAGACTTCTAGTCTGCACCCAGGGCAGACTCCCAGCTCTAAGCCATACCAGCACTGCTCTGATATCAAGAAAGGGGCTAAAGGGACAGGATTCCCCTGGTTGTGGCAGTGGTGGTAAACAAATAACATTATTTATCATGTGTTTCACATTTTTTCTAATTATCAAAATAACTCTATGAAGTATGTAGGATTATTATCTCCATTTTACAGGTGAGAAAGCCAAAGTTTAAAGAGATCAAGTAATTTGTTCAAGATCGTAACAGCTAGTAAGTGGGGAAGCCTCTTGGGAAAGGGTCCTTGACTTCCCCATATAACTTGTGTAAACAGGAGATCATCTATGGTCACCTTTTATACAAATAATACAGAAGCTCAAAGAGTGTTGGTGTTAATAAATTTTGTTCTGGGCTTCAATTTGGTGGACCTAATAAAAGCTTAAACAGAGCCAGCCAGTGTGATGGGAGCTAAATTTACGCTCAGTTTATAATATGATGTTCTGAAATTCAGAAGTAGCCTCAAAAATGAAACAGGAAAAAAAAGTGTGCAGGTAAAAACTGGTGAAATCTAAATAAGATCTGTAGCTGAGTTAATAGTATTATAGCAATGTCAATTTCCTGATTCTACAGTTATGAGAGATTAGCATCAGAAGTAAGTTTTTTAATGAAGTACTGTAAGTGGGTATCATAGGCCCATGATCCCAACCTTGTCCTGCCATCCTTCATACTGTGGCCACCCGATGTGTTCTATACTTTCATGTTTGGTAAAATGAATTTAGTGTTTTAAAATGTTTTAAGCATGTTTGCTTTTTTAGGTCCATGAAGAATGACCAAAGGCTGGATACACTTTTTGAGTCCATCTTGTACTGCCTCAGATATTAAATGTTATTTTACAAAGACTGAGATGGAACTTTTGAGATTTGAGTTCTTTTTTTTTTTTTTTTTTTTTGAGACGGAGTCTCGCTGTGCTCCCAGGCTGGAGTGCAGTGGCCTAATCTCGGCTCACTGCAAGCTCCGCCTCCCGGGTTCACGCCATTCTCCCGCCTCAGCCTCCCAAGTAGCTGAGACTACAGGCGCCCGCCACCACGCCCGGCTAGTTTTTTGTATTTTCAGTAGAGACGGGGTTTCACCATGTTAGCCAGGATAGTCTCGATCTCCTGACCTCGTGATCCACCCGCCTCGGCCTCCCAAAGTGCTGGGATTACAGGCTTGAGCCACCGCGCCCGGCCGAGATTTGAGTTCTAATAGTTGTCACTATTAGTCTGTTCTGGGTTTTTTGGTGTTTTTTTTTTTAACTTTAAAAATGCAGCTCACTGGCTGGGCACAGTGGCTCATACCTGTAATCCCAGCACATTGGGAGGCGAAGGTGGGTAGATCTCCTGAGGTCAGGAGTTCGAGACCAGCCTGGCCAACATGGCACAACCCCATCTCTACTAAAAATACAAAATTAGCTGGATGTGGTGGCACATGCCTGTAGTCCCAGCTACTCAGGAGGCTGAGACAGGAGAATCACTTGAACCCAGTAGGTGGAAGCTGCAGTAAGCTGAGATCGCACCACTACACTCCTGCCTGGGCGAGAGAGGGCGGGACTCCATCTCAAAAAAAAAAAGGCAGCTCACCAATGAAACAACTTGGTGAAAGTAAAATCACATTCTAAACTTATGTCTCCCTTATGATTTGCACAAAAATATTAAGCATATAATAAATATCTTACCTTCCTCTTACATTGCCACTTAGAACAAAGAGTCTATAGTTTTGAAAAAACACAACACAAGCCTGCGTGCAGTGGCTCACGTCTGTAATCCCAGCACTTAAGGAGGCTGAGACGGAAGGATCACTTGAGACCAGGAGTTCAAGACAACCCTGGGCAACATAGACTTCTATCTGCATACAAAAAAAATTTTTTTAATTAGCCAGGCATGGTGGTGCTTTGGGAGGTCAAAGCTGCAGTGAGCTGTGATTGGACCATTGCACTCCAGCCTGGGTAACAGAGTGAGACCCTGGGACCAAACAAACACACATACAAAATCTGAAATGTTACTCCAAAAACATTTCCATAGGAAACCAAGCAGGACAGCCTATAGACATAGGTTATAGAGACTATAGAGATTCTTCTTTTCCTCTCATTCCATTTCCTCTCACAAGACTAAGATGATAATAGCAAACATTTAGTACATGCCTGGTGCCATTTTAAGAGCTTTACATATATTGGTTCATTCAGTCCTCAAGACAACCCCTGTGAGGTAGATATATTATCCCCATTATATCCATGAGGAAACTGAGGCAGAGAATCTAGGCTTTTTGCTCCAGGTGACACAGTTATTAATGGGCAGTGGTAAGACTGGGATTGGAAGTGAGGCAGTCTGGCTCCAAAGGCCATTACGGCACACACTGCCTGTTTTCTCAGGAAATTACCCTTTATATTTTTTCCCCTCCTTTTTAATAGCAACCAAAACTCCTAGCTGAGCCATCTCTGACTTGTTTCTGGCTGAAACAAAAAATGGAGAGAGGAAATCAGGCCTCTGCTCTGGCCACTCATGTCCCCTCACTTTCCCTTTTATACAATTCCCTCCCCTCCCAACACACACACACACACACACACACCCTGAACCATAACTCAAGGCTGACAGGCAGACTGACAAGTCTGCCTGACGCTAAAGCCCAGGGTCTTTTTTTTTTCTTTTTTTTCTTTTTTTTTCTTTTTTGAGGCGGAGTCTCGCTCTGTCGCCCAGGCTGGAGAGCGGTGGCCGAATCCTGGCTCACTGCAAGCTCCGCCTCCCGGGTTCACGCCATTCTCCTGCCTCAGCCTCCCGAGGAGCTGGGACTACAGGCGCCCACCACCACGCCCGGCTAGTTTTTTTTTTGGTTTTTTTTTGTTTTTTTTTTTAGTAGAGACGGGGTGTCACCGTGTTAGCCAGGACGGTCTCGATCTGCTGACCTCGTGATCCGCCCGTCTCGGCCTCCCAAAGTGCTGGGATTACAGGCTTGAAGTTTTTTGTATTTTTTTAGTAGAGACGGGGGTTTCACCATGTTCGCCAGGATGGTCTGGATCTCCTGACCTTGTGATCCGCCCGTCTCGGCCTCCCAAAGTGCTGGGATTACAGGCGTGAGCCACCGCGCCCGGCCAGCCCAGCGTCTTTATGCCGGTGGTCCACACATAGGGTGACCAAGCATTCCAGTTTACCTGCGATTTTTCCAGTTTTATCACTGAAAGTTTCATGGTACTGGAAACCCCTCCCTCCAGAACAAATCAGGAAGTTGGTCACTCCATGTATGCTCTAGAACCCTGCGGGGGAGCTGTTAATAAACTGACGACTGAAACAGGCCCACACTCCCACTTTCAGAGCAAAGCAATTTTATCAGACTCTCTGGGGGAAGAAAGAGCAGACACTGCATTTTCCTTTTTTAAATTTCTCTTTTTTAGGCTAGTCAAATGAAGCAGTGGGATATGATGCATTTTCAAAAAGCCTTCCCAGGAGACTGCAGTGTTTGTGCTGGGTGGAGAATCAGAGTAAGTCTACACCAAGCATAAGCTGTGTACTCTCAAACTCTCATGAACTCCTGATCAAAGGCTGCCCAGCCCTTCGCCTCCACCCACCCAGCTTGAAGTAATGCAGGGGCTCGGGTCTGGTTGTCCATTAGAATAATGTGGGAAGCGTTTAATGCTTATCAGCTTGGAAATGCAAAATGGTGTAGCCACTCCAGAAAACAGTTTCTTAAGAAATTAAACACATGGCCGGGCACAATGGCTCATGTCTATAATCCCAGCAGTTTGGAAGACCGAGGCAGGAGGATTGCTTAAGGCCAGGAGTTTAAGACTAGCCTGAGCAGCATAGCAAGACCCCATCTCTTAAATTTTTTTTCAATTAGCCAGGTGTGGTGGCCTGTGTCTGTACTCCTAGCTACCTGGGAGATTAAGGCAGGAGGATTATTTGAGCCCAGAGTTCAGTTCAAGGCTGCAGTGAGCCATAATTGTGCCACTGCACTCAAGCCTGGGCAAGAGTGAGACCTTGTCTCTTAAAAAAGCAAAGTGGGGCATGGTGGCTCACACCTGTAATCCCAGCACTTTTGGGAGGCCAAGGCAGGCACATCACTTGAGTCCAGGAATTTAAGACCAGCCTGGGCAACATAGTGAGACCTAGTCTCTACCAAAAAAAAAAAAAAATTAGCTGGGCATGGTGGTGCACGCCTGTAGTCCCAGCTTCTTAGTAGGCTGAGCTGGGAGGATCACTTGAGTCCAGGAGGTCCAGGCTGCAGTAAGCCTTAATTACACCACTGCACTCCAGCTTGGATGACAGAGTGAGACTGTTAATTTTTTTTTAAGTACCGACCATCCAGCCATTCCACTCCTAGGTATTTCCGCGAGATAAATGAAATTGTATATTCATGCATATGAATATTCATAGTGGCTTTAGTTGCAATAGTCCAAAACTGAAAACAACCCAAATGTGCATCAACAGGTAAGTGGGTAAACAAATTGTGGTATATACATTCAGTGGAATCCTCTTCAGGAATAAAAATGAATGAAATATTAATACATGTAACAACATCAATGAATCTCAAAAAATTATGTTGAGTAAAAGAAGCCAGACCAAAAAAAAAAACAAACTACATACTATGGTTCCATTTGTGAACAAATCTCTAGTTACAGGTAGTATGTCAGTGGTTGCCTGGGGATGGGGTTGGGGAATGAATGTTCATTATCTTGCTGTGATGATTTCATGGCTGTATACAAACTTACCACATAGAACAATTCAAAAATGTGTAGTTTATCATATTAATTATACCTCAATAGAGCTTTAAAGCAACAACAGCAAAACCACCAATGTCCCAGCCCCATCCCAGGGGACTGTGTTTCATGGCCTGAAAGGGGCACAGACGTCAGTACTTTTTTTTTTTTTTTTTTTTTTTTGTGGTGTTGTGTTCTGGTCTTGTCCCCAGGGCGGTGGTGCGGGGTCGGCTCCCTGCCACCTCCCCCTCCCGGGTTTCACGCCATTCTCCCGCCTCAGCCCCCGAGTAGTGGGACTACAGGCGCCGCCACCACGCCCGGCTAGTTTTTTTTTTGTATTTTTAGTAGAGACGGGGTTTCACCGTGTTAGCCAGGATGGTCTCGATCTCCTGACCTCGTGATCCACCCGCCTCGGCCTCCCAAAGTGCTGGGATTACAGGCTTGAGCCACCGCGCCCGGCCGTCAGTACTTTTTAAAGGCTCCCAGGTGGTTCCAAGGTGTTGCCTGGAGTGAGGACCACAGCATGAATGCCCCCCACCTGGAGCCACTCCACAACCACTAAAAGAATTAGTCATAATATTATTAAGAGTGATGAGGAGGTGAAGGACAAGTTGTGGAAGGAGCAATGCTATGAGGATACTGAAGGTGATTCATTAAGCCCAGTTTGGTCTATTAACAGATGGCACCAACAGAGAATAGCTAACTCCACTAGGTGGCATCCACACACTTCTCTTCAGTGTGATTTCCAGGGCAATGGGTAATGCAGGGCACTATCTGAGTTGTGCTGAGAGAGTGCTGAGCACACAGTGTTGTTCCTCTGACAGAGAAAGGACCCAGACTTGTTGGAAAACAACCAGAAACTTGGGAAGATGTCAGCAGGGCCCACTGTGCTCTCCTCAGCCTAACTTCATAGCCAGAGGAAATCAGATTATTGCAATGTTAGTGTCATTTGAGGTTCCAGAGTACAAAGAGCAGAGCTATTCAGGGACCAAGTAACTCCTGAAGAGTAAGTAAATGTGTTCTCAGCCAGGTGCAGTGGCTCCCACCTGTAATCCCAGCACGTGGGAGGCCTAGGTTGGAGCACTGATTGAGCCCAGGAGTTTGAGATTAGCCTGGGAAACATAGTGAAACCCCAACCCTACCAAAAAAAAAAATAGCTGGGCATGGTGGTGGGTACCTGTAGTCACACCTATTCTAGAGGCTGAGGTAGGAAGATTGCTTGAGTTCAAGGGGTTGAGGCTGCAGTGAGTTGTGATCACACCACTGTATTCCAACCTGGGTGACAGAGCAAGACCCTGTCTCAATAAAAATAAAAAATAGGCCAGGTGCAGTGGCTCACACCTGTAATACCAGCACTTTGGGAGGCCAAGGCGGGCAGATCACTTGAGCTTAGGAGTTTGAAACCAGCCTAGGCAATATGGAGAAACCCCATCTCTACAAAAAAAAAATACAAAAATTAGCTGGGTGTGGTGGTATATGCCTGTAGTCCCAGCTACTCGGGAGGCTGAGGTTGCAGTGAGCCGAGGTGGTACCACTGCACTCCAGCCTGGGCGACAGAGCAAGACTGTCTCAGAAAAATAATATATGACGTTCTCAAGGAGAAGACCAAATGTCTTGTGCTTCATAGCACTGAGTAGAAACCACTATATGCAGGGGACCAGGACTTTGTCTTCTCTCCCTTATTAAGGAATGTTCCTGACATTTTTTCCACTTTGTTTTGTTTAGGCCACTCTGGCCTTGGGCAAGTCGAAGGATATCATGACAGCAGACGGTAAAGCAGCCCCCTCTGTCTGCTGTGACTCGTGTCCTCCTCCCCAGGCCTGTGGTCTCCTGCTTCTCATAGTCACTGTCACTGCTGCAGGCTCCCCCTCCATTTCTCATCCCTGTTGTCATCGTCAGGCCTCTGCTGTACTGGCCGCGAAGCAGAGCCAGAGCCGCTTTCCTGAGTGATCATACAGCTTTGATCAACCCTCCAGGATCAAGCGCTTAGCCAGAATTTGAAGGAGGGGCGCATCATTTGGGTCTTCGTGTTTATGCTTTACTCCCCCTTCTACCACTGAAAGTAAAGCAAGTCCCCAGAGGAGTGGATCAAACAAACAAAAACACTGAAGAATAATGTCCACATCAGTAGTTTTCTTTTTTTTTTTTTTTTTTTGAGGCGGAGTCTTCACTTTGTCACCCAGGCTGGAGTGCAGTGGCACCATCTCGGCTCACTGCAAGCTCCGCCTCCCGGGTTCGCGCCATTCTCCTGCCTCAGCCTCCCGAGTAGCTGGGACTACAGGTGCCCGCCACCGCGCCCGGCTAATTTTTTGTATTTTTTAGTAGAGACGGGGTTTCACCGTGTTAGCCAGGATGGTCTCGATCTCCTGACCTCGTGATCCGCCCGCCTCAGCCTCCCAAAGTGCACGGATTACAGGCGTGAGCCACCGCGCCCGGCCCACATCAGTAGTTTTCAAACTCCCCGGAACCCATCAGGAACCAGGCTTCAGAGAGGGCCCTTGGATCCACAGGCACCAGAGCAATGCATCAACTTTGTCAGCTTAGTTCTGTCCCTGCGTCAGAGCTCCCCAGGCTCCAGTTAACTCTGTCACTATGATCACGCAGGCAGCCAGCCATGCTTCTGTAAGAAAGATACAAAAATACAAAAATTAGCTGGGCATGATGGCAGGTGCCTGTAATCCCAGACACTTGGGAGGCTGAGGTGGGAAAATCGCTTGAACCTGGGAGGGGGAGGTTGCAGTAAGCCGAGATGGCACCGTTGCATTCCAGCCTGGGTGACAGACTCAGTCTCAAAAAAATAAAACATGAAAATGTGATCTTATTCTATGTGAATTCCAGGATAGTGTTCTTTTATCTATTGTGTATGTATTTGGGGACAGGGGTAATGGGAAGAGATTCCACATATGATTTTTTTTTTAAGTATTCTGCTATTAAAAAGTTTGTAGAACAGCCTCCAACATCCTTCTGAAAGACCCTTCTTACAAACCCAAGCCAGTGGCGCAGATTTGGGCACATAGTGTTTTGTTTGTTTTGTTTCTGAGACAGAGGCTTGCTTTGTTGCCCAGGCTGGAGTACAGTGGCGCAATCTCAGCTCACTTCAACCTCCACCTCCCAGGTTCAAATGAGTCTCATGACTCAGCTTCTTGAGTAGCTGGGACTACAGGTGTGTGCCACCACAGCTGGCTAATGTTTGTATTTTTGGTAGAGATGGGGTTTTGCATGTTGGCTAGGTGATAGCAACAGGAGGTAGCCATTTTATGCCTGGGCACATAGGGGTAAGTCAGTTGTGAAACCCCACCTCCAAGCCAAAGACAGTTTAAAGCCTGAAAGCCAAGCTACAAGTTAAATCCTCAGACCAGACTGAGAACTTGTCTTCCCATTTGGCATGTTTTCCTCTGACTGATCCTCACCCTTCACCTATTATATACCTACCCTTTCCTGATTGGTTTTCTACATTGTCGTGCCTACCTTTGAGTGGTGTCTTTAACCTTTTTTGCATATTCACACACCAACTCGCACATACTCCCCATTCTGAGTCCATAAAAGGCCCCAGACCCAGCAGCACAGGGAGAAACTACCTGACTGTTGGGGTGGAGGACCAACCTGCCCCCCACAGCCCCCGGATCCCCTCTCCGCTGAGAGCTATTCTGTCACTCAATAAAACTCCCTGCCTTGCTCACTCTTCTATTCTCAGCGCATCTTCATTCTTCCCAGGTTCAGGATAAGAACTCCAGGACTGGAGCACAGGCCAGACTCAGCCTGGGTGGGCCGAGTGGGCAGGCCGTCTCCTGCTGCAGGAGAGTGAGGCCTGGGTAGGGAATCACAGGCTAGAGGTCTCTGGCTTGCAAAGTGACCGAGAAGAAAATCCTGCATTACAGGCTAGTCTCAAACTCAGGCTCAAGCAATCTTCCTGCCTTGGCCTCCCAAAGTGATGGGATTACAGGATAAGGCACCTCACCTTGCCCTGGGCACACACCTTTCAAGTCTTTTCAGAGAGTAAGTCTTTCCCTCCTCAGAACACCTCCTCTAGATTTTGGGGACAAGAGCATTACCCCTTCTCTCTGTTCAAAGTTGCGCCAAGGACCCAAACAGCCCTAAAATCTCCTCTAGTTCTCCCAGATGATCAGAGCTTTTCTGGCCTGCCAGATAGCTCAGCATTCTCAAGGTGGGCCTGCCCTCTGGAGATACGGTGCCCACTTTCTGGTTGCATGTTCACATGGCTACTTTCTGTTTCAGACTTGGTTCAGTCTCCCAGCATTCATTTTTTATCCCCTCTTTCCACTCTATTTTTTTTTAACTTTAATTTTAGGTTTGGGGGTACATGTGAAGGTCTGTTTTGTAGGGAAGCAGATATCAAGGGGATTTGTTGTACATATTATTTCATCACGTGGGTATTAAGCCAGTACCCTGTAGTTATTTTTCCTGCTCCTCTCCCTCCTCCCACCCTCCCCGCTCAAGTAGACCCCAGTGTCTGTCGTTTCCTTCTTTATGTCAATGTGTTCTTATCATTTAACTCCCACTTGTGAGAACATGTGGTATTTGGTTTTCTGTTCCTGTGTTAATTTGCTAAGGATAATAGCTTTCAACTGCTGAAAAATTATTTTTACTAAATGCTGAACAGATAAAATTTTGTAAAATACATATATAGGGTATAAAGAATCATAATCAGATGAACACCTGTGAACCCACCCCTCAATTAAAGAAAAATCATATTAGAATGAATCCTGCAGTCCTCGGGATATTCCTCCCTAAACCCATTCCCTTTTCTCCCACCTCCAAGGCAAACATTGTGCTGAACTTTGTGTTTACCATTCTCTTGTGTTTCTTGATAGATTTCTTACATATGTTTGAATCTGTAAACAATATATTCAGTTTGGTATGTTCTTAAACTTTAAATTGATTCATATAGTATACATTCTCTTGAAGCAATGTTTTTGAAATTCGCCTATATTGTTGCAAGTAGCTACAACTGACTGTTGAAGTGGTTCATAGTATTCATGTGTAATATACCATAGTTTTTTTGTTTTTTTTAGGATTGAGTCTCGCTCTGTGGTCACGCTGGAGTGCAGTGGCGCAATCTCAGCTCACTGCAACCTCCGCCTCCCGGGTTCAAGCGATTCTCCTGTTACGCCCTCCCGAGTAGCTGGGACTACAGGCATGTGCCACCACACCCGGCTGATATTTTTTTATTTTTAGTAGACTCAGAGTTTCACCTTGTTAGCCAGGATGGTCTTGATCTACTGACGTTGTGATCCGCCTGCCTCAGCCTCCCAAAGTGCTGGGATTACAGGCGTGAACCACTGCTTCCGGCTTTATACCATAGTTTTTAAAATCCATTTTTCTCTTGGTATTTGGTCTGTTGTCAGTGATTTCTATTATGAATGGTGCCGCTATAAACATTCTTGTACATGTCTCCTGGTGGACATTGACAAGAGCTGCTCTTGGAGTGGAATTTCTGGGTCAGAGTGTAGAAACATGTTTAAATTACCAAGATAATTCTAAACCGTTTTCCAAAGTGGATGTTCCAATTTATGCTCCCAAGATCACTGACCATCTCACTAATTGTGGACGTCTTTGCCAGCACTTGATATTGTTCAACTTCATAATCTTTATCCGTCTGGTAGATGTGAAATGGTATTTTCTTGTAGTTTTGTTTACTGGATTGTCAAAGAGGCTTAGAATATTTTCACATGTTCACTGACCATTTGTCATTCCCTTTCTTGAAGTGCTGCTTCTGGGCTAACTCTTGGGTGAAGGACGTGGGCACAGGCCCTCAAGGACAGATGGCCCAGCCCAGAGTTTTAGTTTCTCAGGTCTTCCCATGCTTGAGTAGAGGCCCTCCTAGCTACTTGCATCCCACCTTACTCAGTGACCCTCCCTGAAAACAACTGTCAGGGCCAGGCACAGTGGCTCACGCCTGTAATCCCAGCACTCTGGGAGGCCAAGGTGGGTGGATCACTTGAGGATAGGAATTCTAGACCAGCCTGGCCAAGGTGGTGAAACCCCATCTCTACTAAAAAATACAAAAAAATTAGCAGGGTATAGTGATGCATGCCTGTAATCCCAGCTACTTGGGAGGCTGAGGCAGGAGAATCTCTTGAACCTGGGAGGTGGAGATTGCAGTGAGCCAAGATCGCACCATTGTACTCCAGCCTGGGCAACAAGAGCGAAAATCTGTCTCTGAATGAATGAATAAATAAATAAATAAATAAATCTGTCAGGTGGTCTCCCTCTCCTAAGACCAGCTCCAGCAAACGGGTTGAAGCTCAGGATCCAGGCTGCTCTGTGGCCCACAACCCAGTCGAGCCAACAGGCCAAGACCTTCCTGCCTGGTGGCCAGCGCCATGCCTGCAGGCCGCTCACACCGAAGATGCCACTTAGAACTCTCCACTGGGCACCCTCAAAATTGCACAAGTTCCTTCTGTTATTAGCTCATGCTGAGTTGTGATGCCAGCACGTCAAGCCTTGTTAATCATTGGATCAACAAGTACCGAGCTAGGTGCTAGAAAGAGAAACGGAAAAAGGCACTTGGGCCCAGCCCTCAGCCTGGATCCCGGACGGTGACGTTGGTCCACACCTCACCTGCCCTCTCTGCCCTGCTACATTCCCCAGGCTTGCCCTGAATGTTGAGCACTAGAAATTCCAGGTCCGGGTCGCAGCCACAGGGGAGTCAGAGGCGTCACGTGACCGCGCCAGGGAGAGGGAGGCGGAGTCGCACGGCCGGGACGCCAGGCAGTCGCCTAGCAACAGCGGGACGCGAACCGATGGAGACCAGCAACAGGGAGCTCCAAGCCGCGGAGTATTTGGAAAGGCATCAGATCAAGGAGCTGGTGAGCTACCTCACCAGTGCCCTCTTATTCTTTCGGCCGGGTAAGGGCCCCTATGCCCCGTTACAGCCATCCCTCCACGCGGGACTTGCTTCCCTCACGAAACCCCCTCTCACACACTCGCTTTCCACTGCCTCCCAGCCACGTGAGCCCTTCTGCTGTTGATAAACTCTGTGGCCTTCAATAAAACAGTCCCTCAGGCTGGAGTACAATGGCCTGAGCTTGTTTCACTGCAACCTTCACCTCCCGGGTTCAAGTGATTCTCCTGCCTCAGCCTCCTGAATGGCTGAGGTTACAGGCGCCCGCCACCACGCCGGGCTAATTTTTGTATTTTTAGTAGTGACAGCGTTTCATCATGTTGGTCAGGCTGGTCTCGAACTCCTGACCTCACGTGATCTGCACGCCTCGGCCTCTCAAAGTGCTGGGATTATAGGCATGAGCCACCGTGTGCGGCCAAAGTTTTGAATCTGGCAACAAAACAATTGATAGGGTAGGATAGATATTCTAGAGGAGATCGCTTCTCCTAACATTTTTTTACACATCTGAACCCCCTACAAAATTTGCATCCTTTTGTAATTTAGGAGTGCTGTATCATTTAAAAGTTACATTAAGGTGAAAATGGTTTTGTGTCCTCCCCAGGGTGCAGAATTGTAATTTGCTGACCTCCATATGGAGCGTCCAAAATGCCAAAATTGTCCATTTGCTTCTTAAGGAAATGGAAATACCAAACATTCCAACTGTGCCAAAAAACACCCAACCAATATCATGTATAGGATGATAAAGTTCTTGCTAGTTGTTTTAAAGTATTAAAACAAAACAAGGCTGGGCACGAGATGGCACCACTGCACTCCAGCCTGGGTGACAGAGCAAGATTCCATCTCAAAAAAAAAAATAAATAAATAAATAGAAAAATAGGCCGGGTGCAGTGGCTCAGGCCTGTAATCCCAGCACTTTGGGAGGCCGAAGTGGGCGAATCACTTGAGGTCGGGTGTTTGAGACCAGCCTGGCCAACATGGTGAAACCTCCTCTCTACTAAAAATACACAAAATTAGCTGGGTGTGGTAGTGCATGCCTGTAATCCTAGCTACTTATGAAGCTCCTTGGGGGCAGTGGCTCACGCCTGTAATCCCAACACTTGAGCCCAGGAGTTCTTAAACCAGCCTGGGCAACACAGCTGGGACTGCTCCTCTACTAAAAGTAAAAAAATTATCTGGGGCATGGTGGTGCATGCCTGTGGTGCCAGCTACTCAGGAGGCTGAGATGGGAGTCTCGCTTGAGCCTGGGAGTTCGAGGCTGCAGTGAGCCATGATTGTGCCACTGCACTCCAGCCTAATATTATATATTAAGACAAATGATGGGCCAATGCACAGTGACTCACACCTGTAATCCCAACACTCTGGGAGGCTGTAGATCACTTGACTTCAGGAGTTCATAGACCAGCCTGGGCAACATGGGGAAACCCCATCTCTACCAAAAATACAAAATTAGCTGCACATGGTGGTGTGTGCCTATAATCCCAGCTACTCAAGCGGCTGATGTGGGAGGATCATATGAACCTGGGAGGTGGAGGTTGCATTGAGCCGAGATTGCTACTCAGGCCGGGTGACAGAGTAAGACACCATCTCAAAAAAAAAATTCTTAAACACAAATGTTAATGTTCTTCATCATAACAAAGGGATATGTTACATTCATTACATAAAAATGTTTGTCAACATTTATTTTTAAGTTTCATTTCTACTGAAGTGGATGTATGGGGTTTAAAAATTGAAAAGTACTCCAAAGCTTATAATAACAACAGCATTCCTGTCTCCATCCCCAGCTTCTGCACAAAATAATTTCAACTCTTCTAGCAATATTCTTTGCTATTTATCTTGAGATTTCTAAATAACAGACCTATATTGCTGCTGCTGAATGTTTTTCCCTCTAGGTTAGATACTAGCTTTATGCTGTGGAAGATGAAAATGCGGCTATCTTTTTTTTTTTTTTTTTTTTTTGAGACGGAGTCTCGCTCTGTCGCCCAGGCTGGAGTGCAGTGGCCGGATCTCAGCTCACTGCAAGCTCCGCCTCCCGGGTTCACGCCATTCTCCTGCCTCAGCCTCCAGAGTAGCTGGGACTACAGGCGCCCGCCACCTCGCCCGGCTAGTTTTTTGTATTTTTTAGTAGAGACGGGGTTTCACCGGGTTAGCCAGGATGGTCTCGATCTCCTGACCTTGTGATCCGCCCGTCTCGGCCTCCCAAAGTGCTGGGATTACAGGCTTGAGCCACCGCGCCCGGCCGCGGCTATCTTAAACACACACCTCATACACCTGTTCCCACTCACACCCATCTTCCAGATAAATTTAGATCACAATTTTGATATCCTCAGTATTCAGAATTTTTAATATTATTAGGCAAGTATCTATAATCCTTATACTACGCTGATTATATTTCCCTTGTTGTTTTCCCTGGTTAATAATATATTTAAATTTTTGGCTTAAATTTGTGTGATCATCACTAATTCATCCATACCCTCTTTTGCCACAGTACAGCTCTCCTCTCATTACATTTGCATTCACTGAGTAATTACCCCCACCCCTCACCCCCACCACCCAATCCCCGTAACCCCAGCTCTGTGTCTTCCTGCTCCAGTCTGGACTGATTGCTACACAGTAGTTATTCACGGCTTCGCCTCACTCTGATCCTAAGACGACTCCTCACCTCTCTAGTGTTCAGAGCTTGTTTTATGGCATGGCCAGCAATCCCTCATTCTTGCTTTACCCCTTTCTTCTGGTGGAGCATATCCTTTAGTGGCTTCCTGAGAGAGCATGCTTTGAGGGGTAAAGATTTTGGGAACACACATATATAAAAATATGAATTCCTACATTCAAAACTTTAATAGAGTGGAGGCTGCACATGGAGGCTCATGCCTCCCAACACTTTGAGAGGCCGAGGCAGGCAGATCACTTGAGGTCAGGAGTTTGAGACCAGCCTGGCCAACATGGTAAAACCCCGTCTCTACTAAAAATACAAAAATTAGCCAGGCATAGTGGCATACGCCTGTAGTCCTAGCTACTCAGGAGACTATGGCAGGAGAATCACTTGCATCTGGGAAGTGGAGGTTACAGTGAGCTGAGATTTCACTGTTGCACTCCAGCCTGGGCAACAGAGCGAGACTCTGTCTCATAAAATAAGAGTAGATACAATTTTAAGTTGGAACATACTGCCCTCGGAATTTTTGAGGCATTGTTCCATTGTCTTCTAATTTCTCATGTTGCTCTGAAGAATTCTGATGTCATATGACATCAGATTCTTGATCTGGGTATGAGGCAAGTTTATTCTTTCTGGAAACTTTTTAGGGTTGTCTTTTTATCTTATCTCTGGTGTCCTAAATATTGATATGCCTTGGAATGGTTTTGTTGTTGTTGCTGTTAATGTATTGTGCTCTAGGTACTTTATTGTCTTATTAAATTTGGAGACATTTTTCTTTCAGGTCTAGGAAGTATTTTTCTTATTTTCCTTACCTATATCGTTCTGGAATTATTGGATATTGGACATCTTGGCTTGATTCTCTAATTTTCTTCACATCTTGATGTGTTGTATAATTTTTATCAGAAGAATGCAATTTATGAATCTGCAGATTCTCTTGAGAATTTACCAAATTGTTATTTTGATGCTCCTCACTGACTTACACTTACATTTCCTGTCTTCATTAGTGGTTCTTTATGGGTAAGATGACTATATGAGTTATCATCCAAACTAGGGATATTTTGAGTGAAAATAGGTACTATTAATAATTATTCCAGGACAACATGGTAAACTAGGACTGTCCCAGGCCAACTGGAACATTCGATTATCCTTAATATGGGTATCTTAAACATGATATGAACAACAAAAACAATTTAAAATTAAAAAGACAGGCTAGGCATGGTGGCTCACACCTATAATCCCAGCACTTTGGGAGGCCGAGGCAGGTAGATCACTTGAGGTCAGGAGTTCGAGACCAGCCTGGCCAATGTGGTGAAAAACTCTCTCTACTAAAAACACAAAATTATCCAGATGTCGTGGCAGTGTGAAATGCTGTCTCTACTAAAAATACAAAATTAGCCAGGTGTGGTGGCACATGCTTGTAATCAGTTATTCGGGAGGCTGAGGCAGGAGAATTGCTTGAACACAGAGGCAGAGGTTGCAGTGAGCTGAGATTGTGCCACTGCACTCCAGCCTGGGTGACAGAACGAGACTCTGCCTCAAGAAGAAAAAAAAAAAAATTAAAAAGACAAAAGCACTATGGCAGCCAATGGGTCAACTGAATGAAAAATTAATTTTTCTGAGTTTCAGCATGAGCCCACTTACCTGATCTACATGAACTTTCTGATAGTCTCTGAGAATCTCAAACACTTATAATCCACACAAACAGAGGCCTCCATTTGGCCATCTCGGTCACAACACAGAATCCCACTCAAAGAAGCACAGTCATTCCAGCAATCAAGAGTAATTTGAAAGGAATCAAAAAGATTTTAACTCATAATCCACAGTAAAACCACTCAAAAGTCCTTCCTCCTTGTTCCCAGCTGTATTCTCCACAGCAGCAGCAGAGCCTGTCAGGTTCCAAATCCATGACACTCAGCCCGTCCACCTTTTCTGTCTCCTCCCTATCTTGCGTGGTTTTCTCAGTTCTTTATTATGTCAACCAATTTAGCATCTTGAAGATTCTTTTTTTCCTCCAGCACAAAAAGCCTTGAACCCATCTGGCAAAACCAGAATTTTCCAGTAGAAGGCATTATCAGGGGAAAAGAACCTAAGCAGATAAAGACAAAATTCTCCTTAGTGGAAGGGAAGTCTGGGAATACTCATACATTAATTATATACCTATCACATAAATAGTGTAGCTGTTTTTTAAAATTGAGACATGGATACCACTTTTTTTCTTTTCTTTTTTTTTTTTTTTTTTTGAGACGGAGTCTCGCTGTGCTCCCAGGCTGGAGTGCAGTGGCGTGATCTCGGCTCACTGCAAGCTCCGCCTCCCGGGTTCACGCCATTCTCCCACCTCAGCCTCCCAAGTAGCTGAGACTACAGGCGCCCGCCACCACGCCCGACTAGTTTTTTTTGTATTTTTAGTAGAGATGGGGTTTCACCATGTTAGCCAGGATAGTCTCGATCTCCTGACCTCGTGATCCACTCGCCTCAGCCTCCCAAAGTGCTGGGATTACAGGCTTGAGCCACCGCGCCCGGCCTCTTTTCTTTTTTTAAGACAGACCCTTGCCCTGTCGCCCAGGCTAGGGTACAATGGCACATCTCAGCTCACTGCAACCTCTGCCTCCAGGGTTCAAGCGACTCTCACACCTCAGCCTCCAGAGTAGCTGGGATTACAGGTGCAAAACACCAGGCCCAGCTAATTTTTGTATTTTCAGTAGAGATGGGGTTTTGCCATGTTGTCCAGGCTGGTCTGGAACTCTTGACCTCAAGTGATCCTCTCTCCTCGACCTCCTAAAGTGCTTGGATTACAGGCGTAAGCCACTGCGCCTGGCCGGGTACCATCTTTAATAATGAGAATTCCGGCCGGGTGTGGTGGTTCACGCCTGTAATCCCAGGAGGAGGAGGAGGAGGAGGAGGAGGAGGAAGATTCCTTAAAACATCTTTATAAGCCGGGCGCGGTGGCTCAAGCCTGTAATCCCAGCACTTTGGGAGGCTGAGACGGGCGGATCACGAGGTCAGGAGATCGAGAGCATCCTGGCTAACACAGTGAAACCCCGTCTCTACTAAAAAAATACAAAAAACTAGCCAGGTGAGGTGGCGGGCGCCTGTAGTCCCAGCTACTTGGGAGGCTGAGGCAGGAGAATGGCCTAAACCCAGGAGGCGGAGCTTGCAGTGAGCTGAGATCCGGCCACTGCACTCCAACCTGGGTGACAGAGTGAGACTCTGTCTCAAAAAAAAAAAAAATCTTTATGAACACCACAGTTGGGGAGAGGAAACCATAGGTATGAAACACTGAGCCAGAATAAGAAGGTAATGAAGCTAAAGAAGGGGTGGGCTGGCATGCAGAGTATGTATGCAGTGCTGTTGAAGTTTCCTGCCTGAGTCCTCCTAATGACAGAGGAGAGAGGACTTGTCCATTCAGTGTCTGGGACCTTAGCCTGATGTGGCATAAGAAGTTTCTTTGAAGTCATTTGTTTTGTCCTAAAAATTAATGAGATCTGTTCTTCTGTAGATATACCTATTTCTTGATATAAATGTTTTATATTACTCACCAAGGTATGATTGATGCTTAGAAAGACACATTAGCTTTATCCTGTGTCTTTGTGAAGCCCCTGGTATTATGACATGTGTCCCAATTTGAAAACCTTGGAATTACAGGGGAATTGCAGAAAATAAGACTAGACAGTTTGATTGGGCAATTACTATTGAGGAAACAGGTACACAGTCCCCCGTTCTCAATTCCAAAATTCTGAAAGCTCTGAAAACCAACAGTTTCATAAGTCACTTAACAGCAAGACCTGACCTGACCTGAAATAATTTGGTAGGAAAACCTTGCCTCAGCTAGGGTATATTGGGAAATACAATTGCTGGGTGTTACAAAAATTAGCTGGGCATGGTGGCAGATGCCTGTAATCCCAGCTACTTGGGAGGCTGAGGCAGGAGAATCGCTTGAACCTGGGAGGCAAAGGTTGCAGTAAGCCAAGATTGCACCACTGCACTCCAGCCTGGATGACAAAGTGAGGCTTCATCTCAAAACAATGTGTGTGTGTGTGTGTATATATATATATATATGAGATACGGTTTGGCTGTATCCCTGCCCAAATCTCGTCTTGAATTCCCACACATTGAGTGAGGGACCCAGTGGGAGGTAATTGAGTCATGGGGCCGAGTCTCTCCTGTGCTGTTCTTGTGATAGTGAGTAAGTCTCACGAGATCTGATGGCCACGTTTTTGTTTTTTTGTTTTTTTGTTTTTTTGTTTTTTTTTTTGAGATGAAGTTTCACTTTTGTTGCCCAGGCTAAAGTGCAATGGCGCGATCTTGGCTCACTGCATCCCCTGCCTCCAGGGTTCAAGCGATTCTCCTGCCTTAGCCTCCTGAGTAGCTGGGATTACAGGCACGCACCACCACGCCTGGCTAATTTTTTTTTTTTTCTTTTCTTTGAAGTAGAGACAGGGTTTCACCATGGTGGCCAGGCTCGTCTTGAACTCCTGACCTCAGGTGATCCACCTGCCTTGGCCTCCCAAAGTGCTGAAATTACAGGTGTAAGCCACTGTGCCTGACCTGATCTGATGGTTTTAAAAATGGGAGTTTCCAGCTGGGTGCAGTGACTCACACCTGTAATCCCAGCACTTTGGGAGGCCGAGGTGGGCAGATTGTGAGGTCAGGAGATCGAGACCATCCTGGCTAACACAGTGAAACCCAGTCTCTACTAAAAATATACAAAAAAATTAGCCAGGCATGGTGGCGGGTGCCTGTAGTCCCAGCTACTCAGAAGCCTGAGGCAGGAGAATGGCGTGAACCTGGGAGGTGGAGCTTGCAGTGAGCCAAGACTGCGCCATTGCACTCCAGCCTGGGCGACAGAGTGAGACTCCGTCTCAAAAAGAAAAAAAAAACGGGAGTTTCCCTGCGCAAGGTCTCTCTTTGCCTGCTGCCATTCATGTAAGATGTGACTTGCTCCTCCGTGCCTTCCACCATGACTGTGAGGCCTTCCCAGCCATGTGGAACTGTAAGTCCATTAGACCCTTTTTCCTGTATAAATTACTCAGCCTCAGGTATGTCTTTATCAGCAGCATTTAAACATACTAATAGAGTATATATATTTTTATATATACTGTGTATATGTGTGTATATATATACTGTATATATATGTGTGTACATATGGGTGTGTGTGTATGTGTATATATATACACACACACACAGTTGCTGGCCATGCTGCCATTTTCCAGTGACAATTCTATGCTATATAAGGAGGGAATATGAATTTTTAGGGATGGCTTTAATAAAATTAGACAATTATATCAATAGTAACCCAAATGAGAGAGATTGCTGTGGGATTGGTAGAGTAAAATGAATTTGAAAACTATTGAGAAAAAAACTCAATGGAGACCATCATGACTAACTAAATTTCACCATTGAAGATGCTTCCATTTTAGTAGAGTATGGTAAAGTCTGCAAGCTTTAGAAGCACGTTGCCTGGATTCATACTGGCTGTGTGGCCTTGAACAAGCGACTGTTGTGAGAAGTGAATGAAGTGATCCATAGAAAATGCTTCGCATAGTACCAGGCATATAGTAAGGGTTCAGTTAGCTATCATGATTAAGATGTTGGACCTGAACGTTGTGTCCCTTGAAGGATTGTTTTTTATATCAGCTGACATTTTATGTAACATAGGTGGTCAATTAGCTATTATGATTAAGAAGTTGAACCTGAATGTTGTATCCCTTGAAGAATTGTTTTTTTATATCTGCTGACATTTATGTAACATAGGTGGTTAGTAACATTTGGCTCTGCCTTTCATGTTTTAAAAAGGTTCTGTCTTTATTATATATATTTATGTTGTGATCATTTTCAAAAAATTTTTAAAAGCAGGTAGAGTATACATTGTAGTCTCCAAACATAAACATTGTAACATCCCATGCAGCCTAAAGGATACACAATAAGCCTGGTTTGGATTTTCATCAAAGTGGTACACCAAGTTCTATTAGCATTATTTACTTATTCAAGCCTTAAAATGAAATGTAGTGAGTTGAAATTCAAACTTGGTCTTTTTCCAGTTTCTGAATTTGATATATGGTCCAGGAAGAAGAAACAGAAGATTTCATACAAAATGTGACTGCCTTTACTAGCCTATTTATTGCTAGAGCATATTTGTACCAGCAAGGCACAATATTAGACTTGAAAGTCTACTTCTGGTTTCAACACATAAATTCCCAGGGATGAAAAAGATGGAGTGGAAACCTATAAATTAAAAGATTTAAAAACATAACCTGAGTGAAGAGACAACCTATGGAATGGGAGAATATATTTGCAAACTATATGTCTGATAAAGGGTCAATATCCAAAACATGTAATAACTCAATAGTAAAAAAAAAAAAATTGCACTTTGAGGAGCGGTCACCGGCTGTGCTCCCAGGCTGGAGTGCAGTGGCTGATCTCGGCTCACTGCAAGCTCTGCCTCCCGGGTTCACGCCATTCTCCCGCCTCAGCCTCCCAAGTAGCTGAGACTACGAAGCGCCCGCCACCACGCCCGGCTAGTTTTTGTATTTTCAGTAGAGGGCAGGGTTTCACCATGTTAGCCAGGATAGTCGATCTCCTGACCTCGTGATCCACCCTTCGGCCTCCCAAAAGTGCTGGGATTACAGGCTTTTCGAGCAGCCTCAAAAAAAAATTTTAATGGGCAAAGGACATAAATAGACATTTTTCCATAGAAGATATAGAAATGGCCAACAGGTATATGAAAAAATGCTCAGTATCACTAACCAAGGGAATACAAAATAAAACCACAATGAGATACCATCTCACACCTGTTAGAAACGCTATTATCAGAAACAAAGATGGCGGGCATGATGGCTGTGCCTGTAGTCCCAGCTGCTCAGGAGGCCGAGGCAGGAGGATCACTTGGGTCCAGGAGTTCAAGACCAGCCTGAGCAACATAATGAGACCCCATCCCTAAAACACTAACAAAAGATGAAAGATTTCAAGTGTTGGCAGGGATGTGGAGAAAAGGGAACCCTTGTACACCACTGGTGAGATTGTGAATTAGTACAACCATTATGGAAAACAATATGGTGGTTTCTCAAAAATGTAAACATAGAACTTATCTGGCGTTCCCACCACTGGGTATATATCCACAGGAAATGAAATCAGTATGTTGAAGAAATACCTTGCACTCGTATTCATCACAGCACTATTCACAATAGCCACTATATAGAATCAGCCTAAGTGTCCATGGATGAATGAATGAAGAAAATGTGATATATACACAATGACATACTATTCAGTCTTACAAAAAAGACGAATATCCTGTCATTTGCAACAACATGGATGAGCCTAGAAGACATTAAGTAAATCAGGCACAGAAGAGTACCTCGTGATCTTAATTATATGTGGAATCTGAAAAAGTCAAACTCAAAAAGAGGAAAATGATGCTCAAGAGCCAGAGGGCGGGGGCATTGGGGAGATGTTGGCCAAAGGACACAAAATTTCAGACAGAAGAGGAATAAGTTCAAGAGACCTACTGTATTATTATGGTGACTACAGTTAATAATATGTATTTGAAAATTGCTGAAAGAGTAGATTATCAGTGTTCTCACCATGAAAAAATACATATAAGGGGACTTCAAAAAGTTCATGGAAAAATGGAATTAAAAGACTAAAAATTATTTCTCAACATAAGCTCTATCAAATTCAAGATACTTTTGTAAACAATGATACCAGCCATTTAGTCCATCCCTGAAGAACTCTGAGGGCCCTGGGAATTTAACAACGTCAGTGCAGTCTCTTTTACATCATAAAGAAAAATGGGTGCCCTTTAAAGATTTTTTTAAGATCAGGAAACAAAAAAGTCAAAAGGAGCTAAATCAGAACTGTAAGGTGGATGCTAATGATTTCCCATGGAAACTCTTGTAAAATTGCCCTGTTCCACAAGAGGAATGAGCAGGAGCATTGTTGTGGTAGAGAAGGACTTTCTCATGAAATTTTCCTGGGCTTTTTTAAACTAAAGCTTTGGCTTTCTCAAAACATTCTCATAATAAGCAGATGCTATCATTCTTTGGGACTCCAAAAAATCAACAAGCAAAATGCCTTGAGCATCCCAAAAAACTGTTGCCATGACCTTTGCTCTTGACTGGTCAACTTGTGCTTTGACTGGACCATGTCACCTCTTGGTAGCCATTGCTTTGATTGAGTTTGTCTTTAGGATGACACTGTAGAACCATGTTTCATCTCCTGTTAACAATTCTTTGAAGAACTGCTTCAGGATCTTGAGCCCACGTTTAAAATTTTCCATTGAAAGCTGTCTTTTGTCTGCAGCTGATCTGGTGCATTGGTTTTAGTACTGATTGAGTGGAAAGTTTGCTTAACCTTTTCAGTCAGAATTGCATAAAATGACCTAACTGAGATGGTTTGGGCTATCATTTATGCTGTTAATGGTCAGTTCTCTTCAGTTAGGGCACAAACAAGATTAACTTTGTTACTCACAAACTGATGTGGATAGGGCTATAGTGAATTAAGATTGGCCACACATTTTTTTTTTTTTTTGAGACGGAGTCTCGCTTCATTCCCCAGGCTGCGCAGTGGATCTCAGCTCACCGCAAGCTCCGCCCCGGTTTACGCCCATTCTCCTGCCTCAGCCTCCCGGCTGACTACAGGCACCCACCACCTCGCTAGTTTTTGTATTTTTTTGGTAGAGACGGGTTTCACTGCAGTTGCTTGTGGACACCCCGACCTCCTGACCTCGGATTCAATCTGCCTTGGCTTCCCAAAGTGCTGGGATTACAGGTTTGAGCTTCAATCGCTTCTGGCCTGGCCACACATTTTAACAGTTGAAGTTGGTGATGGGTTCATTTTACTTTTCTTTTTTTTTTGAGACGGAGTTCATGGCTGTCGCCTGGCTGGAGTGCAGGGCGATTCGCTCACTGCAAGCTCCGCTTCCCGGTTCACGACTCTCCTGCCTCAGCCTCCTGAGTAGTTAACTACAGGCGCCCACCACCACCGCTCTTATTTTAGTAGAGACGGGTTTCACTGTGGTCTCGACCTCCCTGACTCAGGATCCTGGCCTCGGCCTCCCAAAGGGATTACAGGGCTTTGAGCCACCGGGCTACCGTCTCATTTTACTTTTTCTACTTTTATAAACATGAAATTCTCAGTAATGATGTAACTTAACTTTTTTTTGGTGATGAAATCTTTGCTCTGTCACTCACGCTTGAGTGCAGGCGATCTCAGCTCATTGCAGGTAAGCTCTGCCTCCCGGATTCACTTATTCTCCTGCTCCTTCTTCAGCCTCCCAAGTAGCTGGGACTACAGGCGCCCGCCACCACACCAGGCTAATTTTTTGTATTTTTAGTAGAGACAGGGTTTCACTGTGTTAGCCAGGATGGTCTCGATCTCCTGACCTCCTGATCCTCCTGCCTCAGCCTCCCAAAGTGCTGGGATTACAGGCGTGAGCCACCACGCCCAGCCGTAACTTAAATTTTTTAAAGAAAACATGAATTGGCCAAGCATCGTGGCTCATGCCTATAAATCCCAACGTTTTGGGAGGCCGAGATGGGAGGACTGCTTGAGCCCAGGAGCTCGAGACTGGTCTGGGCAACATAGCAAGATCCTGTCTCTAACTTAAAAAAAAAAAGTAAGAGTAAAGCTTAAGATTGAAATGATAAAATGATCAAGCAACAGGAGTGGTATATACCATCCATACTGCTCTATCACTACTCCTTTTGGCTTCATCATGATTGTTCTGCACTATTTCTGAAAAGTGAGTTGATCTTGATTTTTCATTTTTAAAATTGCTTAAACTACAGAATATTTATCCAAATTGCTTTTATGTTAGAAATGAATACATATGCTTCCTAATTACAGGACCATATTTATCAGTCTGTTTTTATTATATATATGTGTGTGTATATATATATATATTTTAGAAAATCTTTTTTTTTTTTTTGAGACAGAGTCTCGCTCTGTTTCCCAGGCTGGAGTGCAATGGCGTGATATTGGCTCACTGCAACCTCCGCCTCCCAGGTTCAAGTGATTCTCCTGCCTCAGCCTCCGGAGTAGCTGGGATTACAGGCATGCGCCACCATGCCTGGCTAACTTTGCATTTTTAGTAGAGATGAGATTCCTCCATGTTGGTGAGGCTGGTCTCAAACTCCCAACCTCAGGTGATCCACCCTCCTCAGCCTCCCAAAGTGCTGAGATTACAGGCATGAGCCACCATGCCCGGCCTATTATTTATATCTTATCAATTCTTTAGGTGGCCAACTTCTTCCCTGCATTATGCTGTTCCCTCTATCTTTTTGGTTTTCAACCCTGTCTGCAACTTACAGTCACTTGGGGAGTTTTTCTAAAAAATGCCCAGGTCCAGTCTCTGTATTCAATCATCTGAGATAGGGCATTTGTATATGTAATTATTTAAGTATTCAATGTCTTACCTTCTTGCTGGACTGTTTCATGAAAAGTAAGGCTTGTGTCCCCAGTGCCTAGTACAGTGCCTTTGCTATAGCTGTTTAATAATTGTTAAATGACTACTTCTATTTGCGACATATTTTAATTTTGTATCAGAAAGAGCTGGAACTATTCTTTTGCAGAAAAACCAAGAGAATATTTAATATCTCTATTGGAACGACTGAGAATTGCAAAAGTAACAGGCGTAGCATTTCCTTTCTTTATGGATAACTCTAACATTGTGGCCATGTTTGAGATGATGGACTCCTCAGGCAGAGGCACTATATCATTTGTGCAGTATAAAGAAGGTCAGTACATTCTACAAATTGAGGTAATAGTTTGTGGTCATTCCATAATTTTTTTCTAGCAGAAAATACTTCTCACTTTGTAAAATTCTCACTTAATTTCTTCTCATTATTTTACAGCCCTAAAAACTCTGGGTCTATGCACTGAAGATGAAGATTTAAAAGATGATGGACATATAATAACTTTGGATAAATTCAAGGAGGAAGTGTAAGTTTATTTTTAAGTGACAAATATTTTAATAAGGTGGCATGATTTTGAAACATAACGCCTTTTAAAATAGGTTCCTATCTTTTGAAAGAAATATTTTGTTCCCTTGAAACTTTCAGCTGACTGGAAAGTGAGGACAGGGAAGGCTGACAGTAAAGTCTCTAAGCTCGGGAATAGGAGGGGAAAATGCTGGGGTTAGAGAGGAAGCTCCGGAGGTAGCTTCATTCTTTTTTTTTTTTTTTTTTTTTTTTTCTGAGATGGAGTCTCGCTCTGTTGCCCAGGCTGGAGTGCAGTGGCAGTATCTCAGCTCACTGCAACTCCACCTCCCAGCTTCCAGCGATTCTCCTGCCTCAGCTTCCCAATAGCTGGGCTTACAGATGCGCATCACCAGGCCCAAACTTTTGTAATTTTAGTAGAGTCAGGGTTTCACCATGTTGGCCAGGCTGATCTCGAACTCCTGACCTCAAGTGATCCACTGCCTCGGCCTCCCAAAGTGCTGGGATTACAGGCATGTAACGGGCTGCGCCCAGCCAGCTCCATTCTAAATAGGAAGCCCCAGCAATTCTCAAAGGATGAGGTGAAGAATCACCACTATGCTGGGACAACTAACAGAGACACTTTGAGCTCAACACACTAGCTGGAAACTCTATCTATAAAATACATACTAATACAATTTAGCTCAAAATATTTCCTCAAAATTATCACAAAGTCAATGTTTATCAGTAGCATAGGCTGCATGTTAGTCTGATAATTTTAAATTTTTTTTTTTTTTTTTTTGAGACAGAGTTTCACTCTTTTGCCCAGGCTGGAGTGCAGTGGTGTGATCTCGGCTCATGGCAACCTCCGCCTCCCAGGTTCAAGCGATTCTCCTGCCTCAGCCTTCTGAGTAGCTGGGATTACAGGCATGCGCCACCACGCCTGGCTAATTTCGTATTTTCAGCAGAGACAGGGTTTCTCCATGTTGGTCAGGCTGGTCTCAAACTCCTGACCTCAGGTGATCCACCCGCCTTGGCCTCCCAAAGTACTGGGATTACAAGCGTGAGCCACCGCACCCAGCCTAATTTTAGATTTTGAGATATTACAGGATTAAATCACTGCTAAGTCAGAGAAAAACCACTGGAATAAAATTTAATAGTTGTAGAAAGTTTCCAGGGAATCTAGCTCAATTTTTTAAGAAGTTTTACTCTGAGATTTTATTAGTTAAGAAGCTATTACTGAATACAGCCCAAGGTCAAGGAAAAGTTACAAGAAAAAAGAAACTTGAGATTTTTGTCTCATCAGTTACATAAATAATAATGTTTAATTACATTCCCTACCACGTGGGAATGTTTGAGTCAGAGTGCCATGGCCTGAAATGTTTCATCCAGAAAGAAAAGGTTGCCCACTGTCAGACAGAATGAAACTAGGAAGCATTTAAAATAGAAGGACATTTGTAAGAAAGAAGAACAATCCTATCTTATTCACCATCTCACAATGTGGTTTTTTTTTTTTTTTTTTTTTTAGAGACAGGGTCTTGTTCACTTGCCCAGGCTGCAGTGTAGTGTCACAATCACAGCTCACTGTAGTCTTGACCTCCTGGGCTCAAGTTATCCTCCCACCTCAGCCTCCCAAGTAGCTAGAACTACAGACATGCAATCAGGGTCTTGACATGTTGGCCAGGCTGGTTTTGCACTCCTGCCTCAAGCGATCCTCCTACCTCAGTCTCCCAAAGTGCTAGGATTACAGGAATGAGACACTGTGCCCTGCCAGTTTTCTTAAGGAAATATAGTGAATTCCCAAACTAGATACAGGTGCCTCAATTAAAATATGCATTCTAAAGTGAGTTTAAAAAAAATTTATTGGCTATGTTTGATTATCCACAACAGAATTTTCCTTAATTAGCACAGGAAATTGAAAGTTGGTTATAATTTAATATCTCTGCTCTTGTCTTCAACAGACATACTCAGCATTTATACTTGTAAATAGAATGAGTTTTCATTGTTTCGTTTTCTGTTTTTGTTTCCTTAGGAACAAGAGGATGAAGGAAATATGGTCAGCATTTTAATAACGCCATAAATCCAAGATAATTAATCCTATAAAGTTTTCCAGTTTCATTAATTCAGAATTTCATCGTATCACTTGAAATCCAATTGGCTTCCTCTTAAAAACAAAAACCAAGAAAACGTTTTTCTGAAAGACATTATTTTCCAGTATTAGGCCAATTTGTCCTCAAATTAAGTAGAATCTCAACATCTTGTTGAGCCAGTTTGTAAATTCCAACTTCATTTAATGCTGCTGTGGCAGGAAGTTGCCCTGAAGTTGACTGCAGTACATCTCTCAGGAGTAGTGCAGAACCGACGTTCAAATTCAAAACAATACAGGCTTCTTTTATGCTGTTTAGGGAAAACAAAGGAGGGAAATGAGATCTCCATTATCTGCATCAACCATATTTTTTTTTTTTTTTTTGAGACGGAGTCTCGCTCTGTCGCCCGGGCTAGAGTGCAGTGGCGCGATCTCGGCTCACTGCAAGCTCCGCCTCCCGGGCTCCTGCCATTCTCCTACCTCAGCCTCCCGAGTAGCTGGGACTACAGGCGCCCGCCACCTTGCCCGGCTAATTTTTTTGTTTTTTTTTTTTAGTAGAGACGGGGTTTCACCGTGTTAGCCAGGATGGTCTCGATCTCCTGACCTTGTGATCCACCCGTCTCGGCCTCCCAAAGTGCTGGGATTACAGGCTTGAGCCACCGCGCCCGGCCGCATCAACCATATTATAACAATTTTGAGAATCCTAAACAGCTGCTCTGTACTGCTGGTCCACATGTTCTCTATAAAAATACTTATGGATTTATTATTTGGTTCTTTTAACATGGTAAGACTACACAGGTGCAGAGTTTCTATTTCTTTAGATTAAGGTAATAGGATCCCTATTTCAATATGTATCCATTATTTCCCTAAATACAATACTTGATATTAATACTATATTAAATATGGCTATAACTTTAGGTAGATTAGAATATGGGAAAAGACAAAAATAAGGGATAAAATGAAGGCAGCAGAAAGAACATTAAATTTTAAAAACTGTCATATGAAACATGTAAACATAAGCTTTCATTTTACAAGTTTAAAAGGAATGCTTTATAACCTCACAAAACCCAAACAGTTTAAATTTTACTTTTTTTTTTTTGAGACATCATCTTGCTCTGTCACCTAGGCTGGAGTGCCATTGCATGATCATAGCTCACTACAGCCTCAGTCTCCCAAGTAGCTAGGACTACAGGTCCATACCACCACATCTGGCTTTTTGTTTGTTCATTTTAATACTTTTTGTAGAGATGGAGTCTTGCTATGTTGCCCAGGCTGGTCTCAAACACCTGGCCTCAAGCAATTCTCCCACCTCTGCCTCCCAAAGTACTGGGATTACAGGTGTGGGCTACTATGCCTGGCCTGTAATTTAAATTTTATATCAACAAATTTTCAAACTATAATTACAGTTAGAACCAAAATTAATGTCAAATGTTTAAGGAAACAAATTTCTTTCAGGCCTGGCCTATTAGGTATTAAACATATTTGTAATTTTTTTTGTTGTTGTTTTTTTGAGACACAGTCTTGCTCTGTTGCCCAGGCTGGAGTGCAGTGGTGCAATCTCAGCTCACTGCAAGCTCCGCCTCCCAGGTTCACGCCATTCTCCTGCCTCAGCCTCCCGAGTAGCTGGAACTACAGGCACCCGCTACCATGCCTGGCTAATTTTTTTTTTTTTTTTGTATTTTTAGTAGAGATGGGGTATCATCATGTTAGCCAGGATGGTCTCAATCTCCTGACCTCGTGATCCGCCCGTCTCGGCCTCCCAAAGTGTTGTGATTACAGGCGTGAGCCACTGCACCCGGCCCTGTAATTTCTTATATTTAGTGAATAGGGCACAACTTTTTTTCATTTTCGATTTATTCCTCCAGTAACCAAGCAACTAGAAGCATTAAACCAAATACTAGAAAACAAAACCCAGTATATAATTTATATCTAGTTCTGAAACCTTTTGAGGTCACGGGTCACATCTATCATTTTGGTTTCCCCATTGTGCTGTAAACATACAGTAGACAATGTTTTAAAACTTCAACTGATCTTATCCCACCCAAACATCTCCAGAACCCTAAAGTTAAAAGGAGTTAGCCTCCTGTAACAATTTGATGCATTAATATTAATTGTTAAATGTTGAGCTTACTGTTTAAAATAATTTTCTGGTCTCTTGCAATAGTGAGAAAACAAAGGGAAAAGATTCCGAGTCATATCAAACTGCAGCTGGGCTGCTCCTCCTTCATTGAAGTGATTAGCAAGAATTATCTGAAACAAAGAATAATTCATTTAATGCTTGTCTTTATTATCACAGCCCAAAGACAGTCTATTCTTACTTACTTCTTGGTAGATGTATACATCCAGCTTCTCTACAAGCATTTGCCAGAAAATTTTAAATAAGGAGAAACAAAGCTGCTGCTCCAACTGAAGTAAATGGTCTCGTAAAGTCAGCAGTAAGGGGCAAGCCGAACTGGACAGGGACATCACTGCCTGCTCTGACTGAGATGGCAAGGACAACCATCTGGAAAAAACACATTTTTACCAAAAAATTTTCATTGGTTTGTATTTTTAAGGTTTTTAAATCATTTTAAATTGGAGGAAGTGTTCTAGGGCATTTTGGATAAGAAAAAATACACAGTCCAACATTAAAAGCTCTATCAGAAAATAAATGTACCTGTATTTTATATTTTTACTCTCAAATACTCTTTAATATGGGGATATTTTGGAAATATCCCCAAATTTTAATATGGGGATTACCAATACAAAGCAATTACAATTTAAATGTCACTTAATTTTTGCATTTTATGTAGTTTTTGTTTTGTTTTGGTTTTTGGTTTTTTTTTTTTTGAGACAGAGTCTCGCTCTGTTGGCCAGGCTAGAGCCAGAGGGTTCAAGCAATTCTCGTGTCTCAGCCTCCCAAGTAGCTGGGATTACAGGTGCCCACCACCACGCCCAGCTAATCTTTTTATTTTTAGTAGAGACAGAGTTTCACCACGTTGGCCAGGCTAGTTTCTAATTCCTGCTCTCAAGTGATCTGCCTGCCTTGGCGTCCCAAAGTGCTGGGATTACAGGTGTGAGCCACTGCACCCAACCTGATTTTAGCATTTTAATTAAGACATCAGCTAATATTATGCTCTGATTTTTAGTAAAATCAGGACGAATAACAAATTTTTGGCACTCTGTGTGGCAGGGACTACACTAGGACAAAAAGATACTGCTTGCTATCAAGGATGAAAGTAACACAGGTGTTCACAGTGAATGGTAGTGGGATAAACCACAACAAAAGTATGCAGAGTACCACAGGTGACTTTACTTTGCAAAATGGGAGACAGGTTAGGCTATTCAACCCCATATCACACACTATCCTATTAATATATTTACAAACAGCTAAATTATAACCAGTTTATTCTGATTAAGAATGTCAGCGAGCCAGGTGTGATGGCTCACACCTGTAATCCTAGCACATTGGGAGGCCGAGGCAGTGGATTGCCTGAGGTCAGGAGTTGGAGATCAGCCTGCCAAAATGTGAAACCAGGTCTCCACTAAAACTACAAAAATTAGCCAGGTGTGGTGGTGCATGCCTGTAGTCCCAGCTACTTGGGAGGCTGAGGTGGGAAGATCACTTGACCTCTAAGGTGGAGGCTGCAATGAGCCGAGATCATGCAACTGCACTCCAGCCTGGGTGACAGAGTAGGACTGTCTTGGAAAAAAAAAAAAAAAAGTCCAAGAACACATTTTAGAAAGATTTCCAACAATGAAGTTTAAAGTACATAAGGCCAAACCAGGTTCTATCTAGACACCTTGGAAATCTGACCACATATACCATCTTTAACTTTTACCAAACTGGTATTAAGAGCTGACTTACATAGACGACATACCTTTCTTTTTTATACAATTTTGCAGCATCTTTAACTTCTCTAAAAACATGGTCTACTTGACGGGTCAACATATCATGCTTTAAACGCTCTAAGAGGTTAATCATGTCATCAAAGACGGAGCTCTCCATAGAGGCTAGCTGTCCCAGCTGCAATTTACTCAGAGTATTATTCTCTGCAAACACCTCCAGTGCAGCCTGTTGAAGTTGTAGAAAGAACTGAAAGCAAAAACATGTTAACACATTAACATACTTTTTTTTAAAAACAGCTTGAAAGAGAATTCATATATCATACAATTCACCCATTTAAAATGTATAATTCAGCTGGGCACGGTGGCTCACGCCTGTAATCCCAGTACTTTGGGAGGCCAAGGTGGGTGGATCACCTGAGGTCAGGAGTTCAAAACCAGCCTGGCCAACATTCCAACATTGTGACACCCCATCTCTACTAAAAATACAAAAATTAGCTGGGCATAGTGGCATGTGCCTGTAATCCTAGCTACTCAGGAGGCTGAATTGCGTGAACCTGGAGGGCAGAGGTTGCAGTGAGCTGAGATCGTGCCTCGGCTAACTGCAACCTCTACCTCTACCTCCTGGGTTCAAGCAATTCTCCTGCCTCAGCCTCCTGAGTACCTGGGATTACAGGTGTGTACCATCACGTCCGGCTAATTTTTTTTTTTTTGTAATTTTCATAGAGATGGTGTTTCACCATATTGGTCAGACTGGTCTCAAACTCCTGACCTCATGATCTGCCCACCTCAGCCTCCCAAAGGGCTGGGATTACAGGCATAAGCCACCACGCCCGGCAGTACAAGTTTTTATGTGGACATATGTTTCATTTCTCTTGGTATATACTGAAGAGTGGAATTGCTGGATCTTATGGTAAGTCTATGTGTTAACAGTTTGAAAGGCTGCGCATGGTAGCTCATGCCTGTAGTGCCAGCACTTTACGAGGCTAAGGCCAGAGAATCATTTTATAGTGAGACCTTATCTCTAGAAAAAAAATATTAGCTGAGTGTGGTAGCCACAGACCTGTAGTCCCCGCTACTCAAGAGGCTGAGATGGGAAGATTGCTGGAGCCCAGGAGGCAGAGCTTGTAGTGAGCCGAGATTGGGCCACTGCACTGTAGCCTGGGTGAAAGAACAAGATCTCATCTCAGAAAACAAAAAGACAGTTTGAGGAACTGCCATACTGTTTTCCACAGCAACTGTACTATGTTACATTCCCACTAGTCAATGTTAAACTGTTTTGAAATGGAACAATCTCAAGACATATTAACCAGAAAAAGCAGAAGAGTCTGCATAGTATGTTACCACATGTTGACATACACACACCAGTATTTATATAAACAGCTTTAGTAATATGTATAAGAAATTGATCAAAGTGATTGGCTTTAGGGAAGATTAGAATTAAGACTTATTTTCACTATATATAGTTTCAATATATACAGTTTTGTGGCTTTTGAATTTCGTATCACATGGATTACATATAGTGAAAAATATTTTTCTCTTTCAACTTCTGTGTATGGTAATCACGAACTTAACAAAAAAAAAAAATGACACTATCAGCCGGGCGTGGTGGCTCATGCCTGTAATCTCAGCACTCTGGGAGGCCGGACAGGTGGATCACCTGAGGTCAGGAGTTCGAGACCAGTCTGGCCAACATAGTGAAACCCCATCTCTACTAAAAATACAAAAATTACCTGGGCATGGTGGCGGGCGCCTATAATCCCAGCTACTCAGGAGGCTGAGACAGGAGAATTGCTTGAATCTAGGAGGCAGAGGTTGCAGTGAGCCAAGATCGTGCCACTGTACTCTAGCCTGGGCAACAAGAGCAAAACCCTGTCTCAAAAAACAAAAAAAAAATGACACTATCTACTTGTTTTTTTATTTTTTGAGATGGAGTCTCGCTCTGTCCCTCAGGCTGGAGTGCAATGGCGCGATCTCGGCTCACTGCAACCTCCACCTCCCTGGTTCAAGTGATTCTCCTGCGTTAGTCTCCCGAGTAGCTGGGACTACAGGCGAGTGCCACCACACCTGGCTAATTTTTGTATTTTTAGTAGAGATGGGGTTTCACCATGTAGGCCACGCTGATCTCGAACTCCTGACCTCAGGTGATCCGCTCGCTTTGGCTTCCCAAAGTGCTGAAATTACAGGTGTGAGCCACTGTGCCTGGCCTTGTTTTAAATAAAATTAAAAATAATTTTTAAATGACACTATCATTAAGCATTTAAGCATAAAATTAACTATAAAGGTCTGAAATTTTATTTTTCCAAAATACAATTAACAGAGGACTAAATAAATCACCTTGCCAAGGTTATTTTTTTTTAAACTCTGAATAGCATTAGGCCATGAACACAGCATAATAAGCCATATTAAGGTCATCAAACATTTGGCTAGCCTTGATGGCCAGGCACGGTGGCTCACGCCTGTAAACCCAACACTTTGGGAGGCCGGGGAGGCAGATCACTTGAGGTCTGAGGTTTGAGATCAGCCTGACCAACATGGTGAAACCCCATCTCTACTAAAAATACAAAAATTAGTTGGGCATGGTGGCGCACACCTGTAATCCCAGCTACTCGGGAGGCTGAGGCAGGAGAATCACTTGAACCTGGGAGGCAGAAGTTGGAGTGAGCCAAGATCACACCACTGCAATCCAGCCTGGGTGACAAAGTGAGACCCTTTCTCAAAAAAAACACCAAAACAAAAAACATTTGGCTACACTTGAAATGTTTTCTTAAGAATTTTCAGTTGCTTTTCTTTTAAAGTTCTTGAAATAAAACTACACAAAATTTTAAAAACCAAAAGCCATTTAGAACTCTCCCAAAGATTTCATGGATAACGAACAAACCATAAAATCTTGTGGTTAATTTTTTTTTATACATTTACTATTAAAATTCAGACTACCCAACATGAACTTAGATCATCTCTATCTTTGTCTCCCCCCATCTCCCTCTCTCCTTCCGCCCCCTATCTTTTTGCATGGCAATGTGTCATGGGCATCAACTACTTTTACATGGCCAGCAATTTTTCCCCTTCTTTTAACAGTACCCCAATTTTCCTTTGGGGAACCACTTCTTCCCTAATCTGAGACAATTTAGGTGGTGTCAGCCCTATCCTTTGGTGCCAGGGATGCACACTTAACTTGGTAATACCATGCCCTGCCTGCACTAGTGATTGTTCAGAGATGGACATATGAGAGGCATCTTGTATCAGAGAAGCAGCACTCTTCTTTTGAGATTGCAGAAGGACCACATGAGCCTGGAACCACCTGTGGCCACATGTCCAGAGCCTGCCTCAGAGCAAAACCAGAAATGGACAACTTTAGAACAGCCACGCCTAATCCTTTCAGAAAGTTAAATTCCTCACCTCCCATATCTCACCCCACACCCCAACTTAGGCCAGTTTGAATCTGGTATCTGTCATCTACAACGGAAAAATTCCTAATTCTGCATGGCTGCTTATTTCAGCCTTGGCACAATCTGGTAACCAGCAGACAGTTATCGGTAGAGAACCTGAAACAAATGGAAAGTGAATCCTGTTCATTCTTTTTCCTTTTTCTAATTACGCAATACAAAGTTTTAATAATTTTTACTTATACAGTATTCACTGGCTGAAGGCCTGTGAATATGATTAGGTACGGTTTAAGACAGGGAATTTGCACCATATAGTTTTTTGAAGTGGGTTTGCTCTTGTCCCTTGAGCTGTAGGTCACAATGGCTTAATCTTGGCTTACTGCAACCTCCGGTTCAAGCATTCTCCTGCCTCAACCTCCTGAGTAGTAGCTGGGATTACAGGCCGCCACCAGCTATTTTTTTTTTTTTTTGGGGACTGGGGGAGTCTTGCTCTGTCACCCGAGGCTCTAGATGCAGTGGCACAATCTCGACTCACAGCAACCTCCATCTCCCAAGTACACGCAATTCTCCTGTCTCAGCCTCCCAAGTAGCTGAGACTACAGAGGCACTCCTGGTATGCTAGCTAATTTTTTGTATTTTTAATTTTAGTGGGGTTTCACCATCTTGGCCAGGCTGGCCTCAAACTCCTGACCTCAGGTGATCCACCCGCCTCAGCCTCCCAAAGTGCTGGGATTACAGGCATGAGCCACCGCACTTGGTCAGATTTGTACCATAATAACCATGCTAGTACACAATTCATTCACAACTTGAACAATCAACTCTGAAATTTGATTATTTCTCTGCTGACAGAGGACCTAGTTAATTCAGCATGAGATTATACGTTTTCTAAGGGTAGGGATGATGGCTAATTCATCTTTCTTTTTTTTGTGGGAGGAGACAGGGTCTCCGTCTGTTGCCCAGGCTGGAGTGCAGTGGTGTGATGAAGGCTCACTGTAGTCTCAACCTCCCGGGCTCAAGCAATCTTCCCACCCCAGCCTCCCAAGTAGCTGGGACCACAGGGCATGCCTGCCACGCCCAGTTAATTTTTTTTTTTTTTAATTTTATGTAGAGACAGGGTCTCCCTATGCTGCCCAGGCTGGTCTCCAACTCCTGGGTTCGAGTGATCTTCCCACCTTAGCCTCCCAAGCAGCTAGGACTGCAGGGGTACACCATCATGCTTGGCTAATTTTTTGTATTTTTTGTAGAGATGAGGTCTCGCCATAATGCCCAGGCTGGTCTCAAACTCCTGGGCTTAAGCGATCAGCCCACCTTGGCTCACAGTGTTGGGCTTACGGGTGTGAGACATCGTGCCCAGTCATCTTTCTTAACAGACTATAGCACCAAGTAAAGCAGCTGATGATGTTCTACAAATGATTTCATTGAAGAAAAAATTCTGGCACAAGAGTCAAGAATAACAATTTGTTTCATATTACTAAAAATGCTTAGCAGAAAATGGAGCTGTGGGGGTGCTGAGAGAATACTTACTTAAATTAGAAACACAACACATAAAAATACAAAATGAATGCATGTATGCTGATTAGCTGACTTTATTTTTTTTTTGAGATGGAGTTTCGCTCTTGTTGCCTAGGCTGGAGTGCAATGGCGTATTCTCAGCTCACTGCAACCTCTGCCTCACGGGTTCAAGTGGTTCTCCTGCCTCAGCCTTCTGAGTAGCTGGGACTACAGGCATGTGCCACCACGCCCGGCTAATTTTTGTATTTTTAGTAGAGACAGGGTTTCACCATGTTGGCCAGGCTGGTCTCGAACTCCTGACCTCAGGTGATCCACACGCTTGGCCTCCCAAAGGGCTGGGATTACAGGCATGAGCCACCACTCCCAGCCTGATTAGCTGACTTTATAAACAAATTGATTACCCTCTATCTTATAATCATACTATGAAATAATTATTTTCCTTGCTCAGCAGAATGATATTATGCACATGGATTTCAGTTAACATCTTTATAGGAAAAAAGCTTTAACTAATTAGTAAGTCCCAGACAGAGTACAGATAAGCATAAACTATGATTGTATTTATCAGGTTTTTATCTTGTTTATATCTATGATTAGTATATTTATTGTATTTATTTTTGCCCCCTATTTATTTGGCTTATTACCCTGGATTTAAAACAAAAACGGTTTTGTTTGGCTTTTTCTTTCACATTAAAATAGGTATTATGAGGAATACATTTTCTTCTATACAATGCTTTAGAAGTAACCATACATTTTTGTTCTACATATAACAAAATGTACTATATAGTGCGTTAATTGGTATACTACAATTTTTTTCCCAAATTCATAATTTAAAATGTCATGTTTTCAAGACTTCCTTCCTAATCCAGGCATTTAATGTTTTCACATGTCCATGTTTGAATATATTTCATTTCTGCTTTTATTTCTTGTTTTATTGCATTAAGATTTGATAACGTACAGAAATTTTAAATTAATTTACCTTGTCCATCTTTGTGACTCATCTGGACACACTTGAAAATTGTATTTTTCCCTATTTTTTTTTTTTTTTTTTTTGAGACGGAGTCTGGCTCTGTCGCCCAGGCTGGAGTGCAGTGGCCGCATCTCAGCTCACTGCAAGCTCCGCCTCCCGGGTTTACGCCATTCTCCTGCCTCAGCCTCCCGAGCAGCTGGGACTACAGGCGCCCGCCACCTCACCTGGCTAGTTTTTTGTATTTTTTAGTAGAGACGGGGTTTCACCGGATTAGCCAGGATGGTCTCGATCTCCTGACCTTGTGATCCACCCGTCTCGGCCTCCCAAAGTGCTGGGATTACAGGCTTGAGCCACCGCGCCCGGCCGTTTTTCCCTATTATACTGTGGAATTTATCACCAACCTTCAGTTAATCAATCTAATTATTTAACTTTACAATTTTTTAATTCTCACTTTACCTATCACATTCTAATAGTATATTTTTGTCTTTAGTGAAAATTGCATTTGTCTTGTTTACCTTCCTGTTTTCATTTTATGACACAATTTTTTACATTTTTAATATTTCATATTAAAATTTTCATAGTCATCAGATTTATTCAGTACAGTTAGTTTCTTTAATATTTAATGTCTATTCTACTTTAACATTTCATGGTCATCCTAGTTCTCTGTTTATGCGTTCTGTCACGAAATTTACTTTATGGGACACCTAAATTGGTATAAACCTAAGTTGATTTTGAACAATGAGTCTTTTTTTTTTTTTTTTGAGACGGAGTCTCGCTCCGCCGCCCAGGCTGGAGTGCGGTGGCCAGATCTCAGCTCACTGCAAGCTCCGCCTCCCGGGTTCACGCCATTCTCCCGCCTCAGCCTGCCTCAGCCTCCCGAGCAGCTGGAACTACAGGCGCCCGCCACCTCGCCCGGCTAGTTTTTTTTTTTTGTATTTTTAGTAGAGACGGGGTTTCACCATGTTAGCTAGGATGGTCTCGATCTCCTGACCTAGTGATCCGCCCGTCTCGGCCTCCCAAAGTGCTGGGATTACAGGCTTGAGCCACTGCGCCCGGCCGAACAATGATTCTTAACCTAAGGGTACCCTGTTCAAGAAGGGAGTTCTGAAGGTCCTCTGAGATGATGTTAATATCTAAAACATCTAAAAGAATTCATCTGTCTGTGGCGAGGTTATAAAGGCTAATTAGACTTTTGTTTGGAAGCATCTATTGGAAAATCTGGTTACCAAAAGTCCTGACAGCCAGGATATTCCTTGAATTAATAAAAAGAGTAAAAATAAATTACTACTTAATAATTATAGTAAGGCAGATCAAATGTGTCAGTAGGTTTGATTAATAATAATTAGGCAGACCAAATCATGTCAGAATCCGCATGGAGAAGGGAAGGGTTGGTAGAATCTGGAAGAAAAGGTCTTATGGTATTTGTTAACTGGACCCAAGGTTTTTATTTATGGATTTATTTAAAATATACCCTCCAATAAATCAGTTGATTTTTTCAGATACAATCATAGTTTTGTTTTTTTTTTTTTTTTGAGACGGAGTCTCGCTCTGTCGCCCAGGCTGCAGTGCAGTGACCGGATCGCAGCTCACTGCAAGCTCCGCCTCCCGGGTTTATGCCATTCTCCTGCCTCAGCCTCCCGAGTAGCTGGGACTACAGGCGCCCGCCACCTCGCCCGGCTAGTTTTTCGTATTTTCAGTAGAGACGGGGTTTCACCGTGTTCGCCAGGATGGTCTCGATCTCCTGACCTCGTGATCCGCCCGTCTCGGCCTCCCAAAGTGCTGGGATTACAGGCTTGAGCCACCGCGCCCGGCCTGTGTTTTTTTTTCTTCAGGAGTTCTTACCTTTTAGAGATACATACTAATATATATCTCTATATAAAAATATTACCATGAAATATGATATCTGAGATCTGCTTCAAAATAATTAGGTATGGGGTGGCAGAAGAGAGGTTTAAATAAAACCAAATTGGTGTAAGAAGTTGAGTGAGCCGGACATGGTGGCTGATGCCTGTAATCCCAGCACTTTGGGAGGCCGAGGCGGGTGGATCACCTGAGGTCAGGAGTTCAAGACCAGCCTGGCCAACATGGTGAAACCTCGTCTCTACTAAAAAAAAAAAAAAATTAGCCCAGCGTGATGGCGAGCACTTGTTATCCCAGCTACTCAGGAGGCTGAGGCAGGTTAATCCCTTGAACTCAGGAGACAGAGGTTGCAGTGAGCTGAGATTACACCACTGCACTCCAGCCTGGGCAACAAGAGCAAAACTCTGTCTCAAAAAAAAAGAGGCTGAGTGGTCGCCACACTGAAGTTCATTTTCCTGTTCTATTTACTCATGCATATATTTGAAAATATGATACACAAAATGTTAGTTTCTTATTTTTATATTTTCATGTTTTCTAGAGATTGTGTCTCACTATGTTGCGCAGGCTGGTCAAGAATTCCTGGGTTCAAGTGATCGTCCCACCTCAGTCCCAAGTAGCTTGGACTACAGGCATACGTCACCACACCTAGCTAATTTTATATTATTTTTTATTTTTTGGAGAAATGAGGTCTCCCTATGTTGCCCAGGTTGGTCTCCAACTTCTGGAGTCAAGTATTCTCCCATCTCACCCTCCTAAAGTGCTGGGATTAAGAGCTTGAGCCACTGCACCCAGCCAAATAGATTTTTAATGTATGAAACAATTAAAACTTTAAATGTTTCTTCCTATTTTCATGACTCTTTATAATTTGTCATGTTTTCAAGACATTCAAGAGGTACTAAACGTTATTCTTTCATTTTCCTTAAAGTCCTGGATTGCTTTTGACATCATTATTTAATCTTAGCTTTTCCTGTGACTGCAATTACCACACATGAATATTTCCAAGTATGGTTCACTCTATAAACAATTATTTCACGAAAGGCTTGCTTATCCAATGATTAAAAACATTAAAATATCAGGATTATTTCAGTACTTGAGATTTGATTGAGAAAAATGTGTATTTTAATTGTACCTTCTAATTATGGCACTATGGTTCTGTCTAGCATGTTTATTTTGCTTGCAATAGATTAAACATTTCGCAAAGTATTAATAAAATAGTTTGAGCTAGTAATATATTACTTAATATAAAAGCATATTAACTCACAACATTGTCAGCCCAATCTGCTAGTACTGTTGAGATGTAGTTCACAGCATTAAGAATTGCACAGTATCGAAAGCCAAGGGAAGCTCTAGTCTCTTCTTTCATCACCTGTGTTAATCGTATCCTAAAATCATCTACTAAGTCCTTCTGTAACTCCAGGAACTGTAGCTTTCGGGAAGCTGTGGGAAGATTTTTATACCTGTCTGTGGAAAAAGTTATTAAGACATATGAAGGTTTTGGTACCATCTATGATATACTTACAAGTTTTCCCTACTGTCCTGCTTCAGTGCTTTTGTCAAAAATCAATTGACCAGTCAAATGCGGATTTACTTCTGAGCTCTCTTAAGGATATGAGTTTCAAAAGTATATGTTTGCCAAAACTCATTCAACAGTACACATAAGATCTGCATATTACAGATCTGTATGTAAAGTATGCCTCAAGTTTTTTTAAAAGGCAAATGAGAAAATTATATATAAAAATGACAGTTTTGGCCAGGTGCGGTGGCTCACACCTGTAATCCCAGCACTTTGGGAGGCCAAGGCAGGTGGATCACCTGAGGTCAGGAGTTCAAGACTAGCCTGGGCAACATGGCGAAACTCCATCTCTACTAAAACTAAAAAAATTAGCCGGGCGGTAGTGGCATGTGCTTGTAATCCCAGCTACTCAGACTCTGAGGCAGGAGAATTGCTTGAACTTGGGAGGTGGAGGTTGCAGTGAGCCAAGATGGCACTACTGCATTCCAGCCTGGGAAACAGAGTGAGACTCTGTCTCAGGAAAAAAAAAAAAAAAAAAGACAGTTTGTTCAACAAATAAACAGTTTTTTGTTTTTTTTTTTTAAAAAGAAAGAACTTGGATAAATTAAAAGATACACATTTAAGAATTTATAGGCAGTTGGCCAGGCGCAGTGGCTCACACCTATAATCCCAGCACTTTGGGAGGCTGAGGTGGGCGGATCACGAGGTCAGGAGATCAAGACCATCTTGGCTTGCGACCATCTTGGCTAACACGGTGAAACCCCATCTCTACCAAAAATACAAAAAAATTAACTGGGCGTGGTGGTGGGTGCCTGTAGTCCCAGCTACTCAGGAGGCTGAGGCAGGAGAATGGTGTGAATCTGGGAGGCAGAGATTGCAGTGAGCTGGGATCGCGCCACTGCACTCCAGCCTGGGTGACAAGAGTGAAATTCGTCTTAAAAAAATAAATAAATAAATAAAATAAATTTACAATTGACATGATGAGAGGTCTGAAATTTTCTTTAAAATACTCCAGAAAAAAAAAAAAATTGAGGAGTAAAATATAACAGAAAAGTGATAATTGCTTTAAACTTTGGTAATGGGTACCTGAGAGTTCATCATATTATCCTACTTTTGGGTATGTTTGAAAATTTTCTGAATAAAAAGTTTTTAAGAGACACATGAATTTTCCTTAATTTTTTTGTCTTAGTGTTTTTCATATTTTTCTTATAGTTAAAAATACGGAATTATGGCTGGGCACGGTGGCTCACGCCTGTAATCCCAGCACTTTGGGAGGCCAAGGCAGGTGGATCACAAGGTCAGGAGTTCAAGACCAGCCTGGCTAAGATGGTGAAACCCTGTCTCTACTAAAAATACGAAAATTAGTTGGGCGTGGCTGCAGGCGCCTATAATCCCAGCTACTCGGGAGGCAGAGACAGGAGAATTGATTGAATCCAGGCAGCAGAGGTTGCAGTGAGCCGAGATCACACCACTGCACTCCAGCCTGGTGACAGAGTGAGACTCCGTTTCAAAAAAAAAAAAACAAAACTAATTACTGACTGGGCTGGAATGATACTTCTTCAGGTTATCAGACAAGCCTAAGAAATGGACAGGCTGGTGGTCTATGAAGGTGAAGAGGGCCAAGGATGGTGGCAATGAGGGTCCAGTGGCACCTGGACAACAAGCAGGCCCACAAGGGGGCAGCGTGATTGGCTAAAGACCAGTGAGGGCCAGAGGATGCTAGGCTACCCTCCAGCCAGAGAATCCCTGCACTATAACAAAAGTTCCTATTACTACTCCAATCCTTAAAATTACTTCATTATTTTACTCTCTTCTGCAATCTTTGATAAATCAAGATCAAGAAAATATTAAAAATACAGGCCAATCACCATTTACTGAAGACACCTAAAAAGCCCAACAGCAAGACAGTTTGGATAATAAAATTAATTCTTATTTAATTGTTTTTGTATAATTATTCAGGAAGTTTTCCTTCATGTATACCAATGTTTAAATCCTTAAATTAATAAAAACCCCAAAGTTAGAATATTGTGTTAGCTTTCTACCAATATAGAAACTGAATTTGAAGATAACAACCATCATATAATATTAATTTGCTGAGCCGCTTATTTATTGATTACTTTATTGACGGAGTCTCACTCTGTCACCAAGGCTGGACTGCAGTGACGCGATCGTGGCTCACTGCAACGTCTACCTGCCATGCTCAAACAATCCTCCCACCTCAGCCTACCAAGTAGCTGGGACTACAGGCATGTATCACCACACCTGACTAATTTCTGTACTTTTTGGAAGAGAGCAGGTTTCACCATGTACCCCAGGCTGTTCTCGAACTCCTGGGCTCAAGCAATCTGCCTGCGTCAGCCTCTCAAAGTGCTGGGATTACAGGCATGAGCCACTGCACCCAGTCTACTGAGCTATTTTAAAAAGTACCATGTGAAAACAGTACTTTTAAAACAAAGTCATATCTTAAAAGACTTATACTTACCAGTTATAACCAAGAGTAGAGTCATAAAAGTTTCTGCACAATCTGGAACTTTCATTTCATCCACATCAGTGATATCCTTATATTGCGATACCCAGGCAGCTTCTGATGAAAGCATTGAGTCCATTTTTTGAAGAGCAACTGATAAGCAGACAAAACGATTATGTTGATTAAGTAGTTACAGTCATTCCTAATTATTCAACTTGTAATTTTTTAGGAATGATGGCTTTTCTATAAAAAATAAACAAACCTATAATCTCCCATTAGTTGTACTAAATTTAACTTACTTAATGCTTTAAACAGGATACTTTACTCCCACCCCCAAATTTTGAAAATAGTTATGTTGACTAGATAAGCTACAGTCAGAAAGATTCTATTGGCCAGGCACAGTGGCTCACACCAGTAATCCCAGCACTCTGGGAGGCCAAGGTGGGAGGATTGCTTAAGTCTAGGAGTTCACAACCAGCCTGGGCAACATAGCGAAACCCCAACTCTACAAAAAATACAAAAAGTAGCCAGGCACGGTTTGCATACACCTATAGTCCCAGCTACTGGGGTGGCTGAGGCAGGAGGATCACCTGAGCCCCGGAGGTCGAGGCTGCACTAAGCCATGATCAGCCCACTCCACTCTAGCCTGGGTGACAAAGTAAGACCCTATCTCAAAAATAAAAAAGTAAAAAAACAAAATACTCTGATACTTTGGGAGGCCAAGGCAGGCGGAATACTTGAAGTCAGGAGTTCCATACCAGCCTGGCCAACATGTTGCAACCCTGTCACTCCTTAAAAATAGAAAAATTAGCCAGGCATGGTAGTGCGTGCCTGTAATCCCAACTACTCAGGAGGCTGAGACAGAAGAATCCCTTGAACCCAGGGGGTGGAGATTGCAATGAGCTGAGCTCGAACTACTGCACTTTTATCCTGGGCCACAGAGCAAGAGTCTGTCCCAAAATAAATAAATAAAATGAAAAATTCTATGATAAAATCTATAAAACAATTAAACACCCCACTGGCTTGACTATTCCACTCTAGAAACATGTAGAGTGTAATTCCAGGAAAAATGGAAGTTTCATGTGAAGTAAAGAAAATATTATCTCTGAAGGAAACTGAAAACCCTGACAAAGAAAATTTCAGATGGCTCTAGTCCTACTCAGAACTGGAGAAGAAAAGTATTCAAAAATGTATATTCACAGAAACAGACATATCTCCCCACCCTCTGGCTACATCAGCACTTACATTTTCTCTCCACTGTCAACCATCTCTGAAAACAGGTTTCCTCTGACAGAATATGCATACAACTAGCAAAAGCGCCAGGATAGCCATGAACACTGTGTAGCTCCCTCTCAAACAACAGTACTTCATCCACCAAATGACAGAAGAGATTGTCATCATACAGCAGACAAGGAATATCCGTGGCTAACTTCTCAAGAACCAGCATCATAAGGCCCCGAGAAAATTCAAGCTAAAAAAATACACAAACATGAGGTATGTAAATAAAAAGTTATCCATGCACACAAACAGTTCTAAAACAGAAACACGACTGAGTCTCTTACCCTTGCATTTACCAAAGAGCCTACTTTGTCTAATATTGGCTGAATCTTTTCATCCAAAAATTGAGTATGGTTTCCAATCCACATAAGTACTTGAGCCAAGTACCATTCTGGCTAAGGAAGGAGGAAAATAGTTTGAATTCGTAAGTCATTCCAATTAGAAAGTTACAATTACATGAGTCTATTTAATTGTATATGCACAACACTTACAAAATTAGTTGAAAATTCCTGTATGTAAGAGCACAATTTCTACTCTGAATTTTAAACTACTGAAAGGCTTAATAATCAAATGTTTGCCAGTGTACTCCCAACAAATTTCAATAATGTGACTTAAGTCAATAAACTCATAAATTTACAACGCCATATATATTTAAAATCTAACACTTCGGCCGGGCGCGGTGGCTCAAGCCTGTAATCCCAGCACTTTGGGAGGCCAAGACGGGCGGATCACGAGGTCAGGAGATCGAGAGCATCCTGGCTAACACAGTGAAACCCCGTCTCTACTAAAAACACAAAAAACTAGCCAGGCGAGGTGGCGGGTGCCTGTAGTCCCAGCTACTCAGGAGGCTGAGGCAGGAGAATGGCATAAACCCAGGAGGCGGTGCTTGCAGTGAGCTGAGATCCAGCCACTGCGCTCCAGCCTGGGCGACAGAGCAAGACTCCGTCTCAAAAAAAAATAATAATAAAACCTAACACTTCAATAATATGTAAAATCATGAGTATTACAAAGAACTAATGGCCTAAAAATTATTTTTTGAAATAGCATTTGAAAATAATTTCAATATTATTTTCTTATGGTTTTTATTTTCAAAAAGTAAATTAAGAAAAAATCTGCTAGTCTGCATTACAAAAACTACATGTTTTATACAGGTTTAAGGGCAGAAATACCAAGTGCATGCCAGGCGCGGTGGCTCACGCCTGTAATTCCAGCACTTTGGGAGGCTGAGGTAGGTGGATCACCTAAGGTCAGAAGTTCCAGACCAGCCTGACAAATATGGTGAAACACATCTCTACTAAAATTACAAAAATTAGCCCAGCATGGTGGCATGTGCCTGTAGTCCCAGCTACTTGGGAGGCTGAGGCAGGAGAATTGCTTGAACCTGGGAGGTGGAGACTGCAGTGAGCTGAGATCACGCCACTGCACTCCAGCCTGGGCGACAGAGACTCTGACTCAAAAAAAAAAAAAAAAAGAAATACCAAGTGCTTAATATTTGCCTTGCTTTTTTTATTTGTTTTGCAATGATAATTCAGCAACATCTGATGCCCAAGAGCAGAAATACCATATTTTCCTACAGTATATGAACACAACTCCTCAATTGTATGTATGAAGAGCAGTGACAAAACAGGAATTTAGCCCTTTAGAAAAAAAAACAGAAATGTAAAGAGTCAGATTTTAACTTAAACCAGCAAAAGTATAGAAACTCTAACATTTGTTACTAATAAAAACCAAGGACAAGAGCTGGCAAAACACACCTTGCTTAACACATTAGTCTGCCGGTTCCCTCTGAAGTGATACCTGAACCTCTTCTGAAGAGGAGTCAGCATAATCTGGATGGGCAGGATGACAGAAGGGGAGGCAGGAAGAGAGTATTTTTCTGGAAGTTGCTTTGGCTCAGTAAGTAATTCATCTCTGACATAATCAAGTCAAGGAAAAAGAATCAAAAGCATACCTAATATCCACACACACATATGTATGTATACATACACAATAAATTTTTTCAACAAATGTATCAGATACTCAGTAGAGTTAATTATGATGCAAATAATATGTAATATAACTTTATATTGAATTTACATTCAGTTAAAAGTCACAAAAAGCCAGGCATGATGATAGTGACTCATGCCTGTAATACCAGCACTTTGGGAGGCTGAAGTAGGCGAATCACTTGGGCCCCTTCACAGGAATCTGAGATGTGCCTGGGCAATAGACAAAACCCTGTCTCTACAAAAATTAGCTGGGCATGGTGGCACTTGCCTGTAGTCCCAGTTACTCAGGAAGAAGAGGTGGGAGAATCAATTGAGCCTGGGTGGTCAAGGCTGCAGTGAGCCGTGACTGCACCACTGCACTTCAGCCTGGGTGACAAAGTGAGACCATGTCTTTAAAAAAAGCACACAAATGGGCCAGGTACGGCCAGGCGCAGTGGCTCACGCCTATAATCCCAGCACTTTGGGAGGCTGAGGCGGGCAGATCACAAGGTCAGGAGATCGAGACCATCCTGGCTAACACAGTGAAACCCTGATTCTACTAAAAATAAAAAAAATTAGCCGGGCGTTGTGGTGGGTGCCTGTAGTTCCAGCCACTCGGGAGGCTGAGGCAGGAGAATGGCGTGAACCCAGAAAGCGGAGCTTGCAGTAAGCTGAGATCGCACCACTGCACTCCAGCCTGGGCAACAGAGCAAGACTCTGTATCCAAAAAAAAAAAAAGGGCCAGGTGCAGTGGTTCTCACCTGTAATCCCAGCACTTTGGGAGGGTGAGGCGGGTGGATCACCTGAGGTCAGGAGTTCGAGGCCAGCCTGACCAACATGGAAAAACCCTGTCTCTACTAAAAATACAAAATTAGCCAGGCATGGTGGTGCAAGCCTGTAATCCCAGCTACTCGGGAGGCTGAGGCAGAAGAATCACTTGAACCTGGGAGGTGGAGGTTGCAGTGAGCCAAGATCACACCACTTCATTCCAGCCTGGGCAACAAGAGCGAAACTCCATCTCCAAAAAAAAAAAAAAAAAAAAAAGCACAAAAATGGTATCAGAATTAATCTATAAATCTTTCCTAAAATAGTAACAAAAAAAATTCAAGTATCATTTGATTAAATTCACGCTATGTTACTAAGGTTTCCTCCCAATTGCCCATTTGTTCTATTGCCCCAAGAGACCTTTTTGTGCTATGAACTAGGATCAGTCATGTATCTCGGAACTCTTCCTTACAGCCCTCACACCCACACGCAATTCACTTTGCAAGAGTATAGTCCACCACTCAGTGGATACTTACAGACCAAGTCCAAACACAGGATTCTTATTTGGCTTTCTTGGCCACTTTGAAAAAGTTTTACTCTCCAGCCACAAACCCATTCTAGAAAAAAGAAATTTTAGTAAGTTTTCAACTGCAACAAAGATACGAGGTTTGTAGTTTCAAAAGCTGACAAAACAGTGTCTCCAGGTAACTGTACATCTCCGGGGCACTGGCAGGTCGACTTAAGCCAACAGTTTGTGATTGAGGGGGTGCAATGAATGGCCAATGAAGCTGTGCTAAAATTTCCTCAAAATCACTGCAATAGAAAAGCAACACATACATTTCAGTACATCACCAAACGATCACCAAATACCCATCGGAAAGCAATTACCACAAAATATGGGTAAATTCCCTACCTTGTAAGCTTGTCCTTGAGAATTTTATGCCAGAATTTAACTGTGGCTCTCATGAAACCAAGAAGATGAGTACAGGATGATTCCTGAAGCTTGATGTCAAGTTCTGCCATAGACACTAGAGTGGAGGCTGCCTCCGGTACATTATTGGTCATCAGATATTGCTGAATGTTGTCACTGTAAACAAAGTAAAGCAATTTTTTTTTCTTTTGAGACAAAGAGTCTCACTCTGTTGCCCAGGCTGGAGTGCAGTGGGAAGATCTTGGCTCAATGCAACTTCTGTCTCCTGGGTTCAAACAAGCCTCAGCCTCCACAGTAGCTAGGATTACAGGTATGCACCCCCACGCCTGGCTAACATTTTTGTATTTTTAGTAGAGACAGGGTTTCACCGTGTTGGCCAAGCTGGTCTTGAACTCCTGACCTCAAATGATCCACCTGCCTCGGCCTCCCAAAGTGCTGAGATTACAGACGTGAGTTACCGTGCCCAGCCTAAAGCAAATTTAAAGAACAGATTGCTCAGAATAATTTTAAATTTGGAAAAAGTGCTTTTTCTTCATGTTTTATATAAAGTTACATCCAAGGGAGAATGAAGTACCACCCTAAGGTAGCCTTTGTTTTTTAACAAAGCACCACCCTGAGGCCTTTTACCAAGGCCTCCCCAGGAGCCTATAGTCCTCTACTACTTCTGCATTCTTCTATGAGCAGCAGCCTCAGCCTATGTTCAGGACACCTCCCGGGACCTTTCCCTTCCTACTACTCCTGAAAGGCCTGTTTTGTGTCATCTTCCTTTGGGCACCCCTCATTTCTGACAAATATGCCTTTTACAGAAGTCTTCAGTATCTTAATCCAAGGGAATAATGTGGTAGCATCTGGTAAGGTCAAGTATGATGGTCTTCAATTGTTACCGACTTTGCCCAGCTGAACTTGATTTCCCACTTCAAAGAAATATAATTCCAGGTAGGGCATGGTGGCTCACCCCTGTAATCCCAGCACTTCGGGAGGCCGAGGCAGGCGGATCACGAGGTCAAGAGATCGAGACCATCCTGGCCAACATGGTAAAACCCCATCTCTACTAAAAATACAAAAATTAGCTGGGCATGGTGGCACATGCCTGTAATCCCAGCTACTCAGGAGGCTGAGGCAGGAGAATTGCTTGAACCCGGGAGGCGGAGGTTGCAGTGAACCAAGATGGCACCACTGCACTCCAGCCTGGCAACAGAGTGATACTCCGTCTCAAAAAAAAAAAAGAAAAAAAGAAAGAAAAGGAGGCCGGGCGCAATGGCGCATGCCTGTAATCCCAGCACTTTGGGAGGCCAAGATGAGTGGATCACCTGAGGTCAGGAGTTTGAGACCAGCCTGGCCAACTTGGTGAACCCCCACCCCCATCTCTACTAAAAATATAAAAACTAGCCGGGCGTGGTGGTGGGCATCTGTAATCCCAGCTACTCGGGAGGCTGAGGCAGGAGAATTGCTTGAACCCAGAAGACAGAGGTTGCAGTGAGCTGACACGGTGCCGCTGCACTCCAGCCTCAGCAACAGAGTGAGACTCCATCTCAACAACAACAAAAAAAAAGAAATACACAAATATTACAGAAGAATTTCAAATGTACAAACACAGAATATAAGAGTACTGCTTTTTTTTTTTTTTTTTTTTTTTTTTTTTGAGACAGTCTCACTCTGTCACCTAGGCTGCAGTGCAGTGGTACAATCACGGACTATGGGTCCTCACCACCAAGCCTGGCTAATTTTTTTTTTCTTTTTTGAGACGGAGTCTCGCTCTGTCGCCCAGGCTGGAGTGCAGTGGCCGGATCTCAGCTCACTGCAAGCTCCGCCTCCCAGGTTCACGCCCTTCTCCTGCCTCAGCCTCCAGAGTAGCTGGGACTACACGTGCCCGCCACCACACCCAGCTAATTTGTTTTTTGTATTTTTAGTAGAGACGGGGTTTCACCGTGTTAGCCAGGATGGTCTCGATCTCGACCTTGTGATCCACCCGCCTTGGCCTCCCAAAGTGCTGGGATTACAGGCGTGAGCTACCACGCCTGGCCTTTTTTTTTCTTTTCTTTTAACAGAGATGGGGTTTTGCCATGTTGCCCACACTGGTCATGAAATTCAGAGCTCAAGCGATCTGCCCACCTCAGCCTCTCAAAGTACTAGGACTATAGGCATAAGCCACCACGCCTGGCAGGAGTACCGCTTTCAAGGAAGGAATGAAATAGATTTCCTCACAACACTAAAGCATTAATGACATTTACAGCATAGGAAAAGCTAGAGAAACAAGGTTCACTCAGAGTGATAGTGCTATGCTATAGTATCCAAGAAACAGCTAATATAAGGATGCTAATTCTAGCAAGAAGGAACTACTTTAAAAAAAGGACGATGTACATCAGAATAAAAACAGGCCATTATAAAGAAATGTAGAGATGAGAAAAATCCCAGAAGCTCTAAAGGAAAGCTGGAAATGAAAATATCATCATAAAAGACCTCAGGGAAATAGCACAGTATTAAAGAGAGAAAAATAAATGTGCTTTACCTGCTTATGAATTTGATCCCTATTTCTAATACAAATCCCTCGGCATATTTCCCTTATAAACAATTCAGATACCTGAAAAGTTTATCAAGGCCAGGTGCAGTGGCTCACGCCTGTAATCCCAGCACTTTTGGAGGCCAAGGCAAGCATATCACTTGAGGTCAGGAGTTCGAGACCAGCCTAGCCAACATGGTGAAACCCTATCTCTACTAAAAATACAAAAATTAGCCAGGCGTGATGGCATATGCCTGTAGTCCCACCTACTCGGGAGGCCGAGGCAGGAGAGTCGCTTGAACCCGGGAGGCAGAGGTTGCAATGAGCTGAGATTGTGCCACTGCACTCCAGCCTGTGCGACAGAGGAAGATTACGTCTTAGAAAAAAAATAATAATAATAAGATAAATAAAATAATTTTTTAAAACAGAAGAAAAAAGAAAAGGTTACCAATAACCATACCCCTATTTTAGTTAATCTATTACTCTGGCTACTACAAGAATGAGGATTTCAAATAACGTATTTTACTTAATAAAGTTATTAACATTGCCCCTTGCTGGTATTTCCTTTCTGAGGGACAAGGAGAAATGCAGTAAAATAAAGCAAGGTTTAAAATTCCTTCACTGCAAATAATTTACCTAAACAAGAATGAGATGCTTTAAAAAGTAAGCTTTTTAATCAATTTCTGGAATCAACACTACAATCTTAGGCATATCACTTTATATGTAAAACCCCCCCTATATGCAAAACAAAGTGTTTTTTTTTTTTTTTTGAGACGGAGTTTCACTCTTGCTGCCCAGGCTGGAGTGCAATGGTGCAATCTCAGCTCTCTGCAACCTCTGCCTCCCGAGTTCAAGCAATTCCCCTGCCTCAGCCTCCCGAGTAGCTGGGATTACAGGCGTGCGCCACCATGCCTGGCTAATTTTTTTTTTTTTTTTTAATTTTTAGTAGAGACAAGGTTTCACCATGTTGGTCAGGCTGGTCTCCAACTCCTGACCTCATGATCTGCCCACCTCGGCCTCCAAAAGTGCTGGGATTACAGGTGTGAGCCACCCAACCCGGCCTAAAAACAAAGATTTCTATATTACACTGATGGGTAAATTTTTTTTAATTTTGGGAAATATATGCAAGAAAAAGAAATACATAACATATCCATAACAAAATAATATTAGGTTTATTAACTATGATACATTTGAAACACGACATTAAGACTCTTGGATGACTTTTCTCCCTTAGGTTTTCCAGGGAACATTAATGGTTGCTGACAGCTGCGCAGCAAGTACTAGTTAAAACAACACAAGGATGGGGGGACCTTATCATCTACTAATCTAGGTGGAAATGCTACTTCAGGTTGTTTGAAAGGCAAAACTAGATACAGCTAACCACCAGTGATAGGTGCTCAACTCAACAAGAACTAAGGTCAAGCCTTACTTCCTTTTTTGTTTTTCCCACCCAGAGGTAGCAGAACTCTTGTTATTCATCCAAGAATACTGTGTAGCTCTTATGATTCCCACTGAAAAATATTCAAATTATAAAGAAAGCAATTCATTTCATTAACTGACCAGTTCTAAAAATTAAATAGGAATACCTATTACCAAACTGTGTGTTTTATTAATTCGGCATTACAAAGAATAGTTTTTATCATGTATTCATAATCCAACTGTAAGACTTAAAAGTTTGGTTGGGCGCGGTAGCTCACGCCTGTAATCCCAGCACTTTGGGAGGCTGAGGCTGGCAGATTGCGAGGTCAGGAGATCGAGATCATCCTGGCTAACACGATGAAACCCCGTCTCTACTAAAAATGCAAAAAAAAAAAAAATTAGCCAGGCATGGTGGCGGGCGCCTGCAGTCCCAGCTACTCAGGAGGCTGAGACAGGAGAATGGCGTGAATCCAGGAGGTGAAGTTTGCAGTGAGCCAAGATGGCACCACTGCACTCCAGCCTGGGTGACAGAGCAAGACTCCATCTCAAAAAAAAAAAAAGACTTAAAAGTGTAACGTACTTACATTACCTTCTTCCAAATGCTAATTAAACTCCCTGAAAAGTTTATGTTCACTCACAATAAAGGAAAAGAATCATTATCATAACGCTATTTTCATAACAACTGGTAAAATTATATTATTATAATCTTTAACTCAATTATTTAATGGCACACGTGTACTCTCTAAGACAGAAGCCTCAAAGGAAAATAGTAATTACGAGAACAAAGAGGCCCATTTTACCTTAGTTCTTCAATCTGTGAAATCCATTTAAGGTAAGCAAGATGACGTTCGATCTCTTCAATTTGGCTAATCATGGCTCCAAGATCGTCCATCCAGGGTTGTGCAGTCAGCAAATGACTGTTAATGGCGCTGAAGAGATGAGTTTCCTGCTCCAGAAACTGATTAAGAAATCGCTTTGATTCTTCTGCATTTTTTAAGGCACTTTGAATTCTTTTAGGAATTTCTGATGAAATTGTAAGTACCTGACCACAATTTTTAAAAAGAAAGAAAGAATAGCAGCAATCAGATAAAATTTTCATAATTTTTTTTTTTTTTTGAGAGGGGATCTCACTCTGTTGCCCAGGCTGGAGTGCAGTGGTGCCATCATAGCTCACTGCAGCCTTGACTGCCTGGGTTCAAACAATCCTCCCACCTCAACCTCCCCAGTAGATGGGACTACATGTATACACCACTACACCTGGCTTTTCTTTTTTTTTTCTTTAAATAGAAACAAAGTCTCACTATGTTGCCCAGTCTGTATGTAACCTTTTTTCTTAGTTCATTCCCTTCAAAATACACATTTGTTGTAACAGAACTGAAAATCATCCATCAACACCTTCAAAAAAAAAGTTTGATTTCTTCATCCTGTACCAATCAAACCCAAACATAAAATGCTGTTTTATACACATATAAATATCAGGAAGAAGTATGCCTTTGTGTTGAAAACAATAAGTGAAGCAAAAAAATAAAAATTAAATTAAAAATATATGCATACATACATGTATAGGAAGGGACCTAATACACTGGCCTCCAGTAAGCATCTAGAGGTCTACCTCCATAGGCTCAGCAGAGGATCCAGCTAGAGAAAACTTACTTTATTTTATTTTTTGAGACAGAGTCTCGCTCTGTCGCCCAGGCTGGAGTTCAGTGGCATGATCTCAGTTCACTGCAACCTCCGCCTCCTGGGTTCAAGTGATTCTCCTGCCTCAGCCTCCTAAGTAGCAGGAATTATAGGTGTGTGCCATCACGCTCGGCTAATTTTTGTATTTTTAGCAGAGACAGGGTTTCACCATGTTGGTCAGGCTGGTCTCAAACTCCTGACCTCGTGATCTGCCCACCCCAGCCTCCCAAAGTGCTGGGATTACAGGCGTGAGCCACCGCGCCCAGCTGAGAAAATTTATTAATACATGCTCTACCTACTAAATATTTTCCTTCAAAGCAAACCAAGGGCTGGGCATGGTGGCTCACGCCTGTAATCCCAGCACTTTGGGAGGCCGAGACGGGCGGATCATTTGAGGTCAGAAGTTCGAGACCAGGCCGGGCGCGGTGGCTCAAGCCTGTAATTCCAGCACTTTGGGAGGCCGAGACGGGCGGATCACGAGGTCAGGAGATCGAGACCATCCTGGCTAACACAGTGAAACCCCGTCTCTACTAAAAATACAAAAAACTAGCCGGGCGTGGTGGCGGCGCCTGTAGTCCCAGCTACTCGGGAGGCTGAGGCAGGAGAATGGCGTAAACCCGGGAGGCGGAGCTTGCAGTGAGCCGAGATCGCGCCACTGCACTCCAGCCTGGGCGACAGAGCGAGACTCCGCCTCAAAAAAAAAAAAAAAAAAAAGAAGTTCGAGACCAGCCTGGCCAAGATGGTGAAACCCCATCTCTACTAAAAATACAAAAACTAGCCAGGCGTGGTGACACACACCTGTAACCTCAGCTACTAGAGAGGCTAAGGCAGGAGAATCACTTGAACCAGGAGGAGGTGGTTGCAGTGAGCCGAGATTGCACCACCACACTCCATCCAGCCTGGGTGTCTGTCACTCTGAGCGAGACTCCTCAAAGAAAAAACAAAAACAAAAACAAAAACACTGCAGACCAGGCACGGAGGCTTACGCCTGTAATCCCAGCACTTTGGGAGGCCAAGGTGGGTGGATCACAAGGTCAGGATTTCAAGACCAGCCTGGCCAAGATGGGGAAATCTTGTCTCTACTAAAAAATAAAAAAAATTAGCTGAGCATGGTGGCACACGACTGTAATCCCAGCTATTTGGGAGGCTGAGGCAGAGAATTTCTTAAACCCAGGAGGCAGAGGTTGCAGTGGGCTGAGATTGCATCACTGCCCTCCAGCCTGAGTGACAGAGCGAGACTCCATCTCAAAAAAAAAATGGAAACAAAGATCTCATTCTAACAGGCTGGGCATCTATATTTTGCCAACACCCCCAGGTGATTCTGAATTAAGGCCAGGCTAAGAACCACTGACTTGATGAGACGATATCCAGGCAATGCCTTTAGAAATGGCATTTACTGGCCAGGTGCGGTGGCTCACGCCTGTAATCCGAGCACTTTGGGAGGCCGAGGCGGGCAAGTCACTGGAGGTCAGAAGTTCGAGACCAGCCGGGCCAACATGGTGAAACCCTGTCTCTACTGAAAATACAAAAATTCGGCCAAGCACAGTGTTTCATGCCTGTAATCCTAGCACTTTGGGAGGCAAAAGCTGGTGGATTACTTGAGGTAAGTAGTTTGAGACCAGCCTTGCCAAAATGGTGAAACCCTGTCTCTACTAAAAATACAAAAACTAGCCGGGTGTGGTAGCACATGCCTGTAATCCCAGCTACTCAGGAGGCTAAGGCAGGAGAATTGGTAAACCCAGGAGGCGGAGGTTGGTGAGCTGAGATCCCGCCACTGCACTCCAGCCTGGGTGACACAGTGAGACTCTGTCTCAAAAAATAAAATAAAGTAAAATAAATACAAATACAAAAATGAGCTGAGTATGGTTACGCATGCCTGTCATCCCAGCTATTTGGGAGGCTGAGGCAGAAGAATCACTTGAACCCAGAAGGCGGAGGTTGCAGTGAGCTGAGATCACACCACCACACTCCAGCCTGGGCAACAGAGCAAGACTCCATCTCAAAAAAAAAGAAGAAGACAGAAAATGGCATTTACTAAATGAATTTTTCTTATAGTATATGGGAAAACATATACAAATACTAGTCATCAGCAAATACAAAGAACATCATAGAATAATTTCAATCAACAGTGATTAGATACTTATTCTGTACCAGGCACTGCGCTAGAAATATTTAGACAAACAAGACACAGCATCCGTCCTTAAGATCCCTTTGGTATACAAGAGAGTTGTAAGCAAATAATTTCAACAGTGGGATTAATGCAATAAAATGGACAGGCTACATTTAATGAATGTGCACATTAATCACCTAGAGATCTTATAATACAGATTCAGACACAGTAAGTCTGAAGTAAGACTGAGATTCTGCATTTCTACAAAGCTCCCAACCTGCCTAAACTAAGATGGTATCAGCAAGAGTGGGAAAGATGGGGTCGGGCGCAGTGGCTCACGCCTGTAATCCCAGCACTTTGGAAGGCCAAGATCCACTTTCGGGCGGATCACCTGAGGTCGGGAGTTCGAGACCAGCCTTCCCAACATAGAGAAACCCCACCTCTACTAAAAATACAAAATTAGCCAGGCGTGGTGGCACATGCCTATAATCCCAGTTACTTGGGAGCCTGAAGCAGGAGAATCGCTTGAACCCGGGAGGTGGAGGTTGCAGTGAGCCGAGATCGTGCCATTGCACTCCAGCCTGGGCAGCAGGAACTCCTACTCAAAAAAAAAAAAAAAAAAAAAAGAAGAGTGGGAAAGATGGGATGGACACCAGAGATGTTGAGGCAGAACTCAGATGACTTGGTGACAGAGATAGAGAATGATAAGAAGGAATCTAGGACTCCTAGGCTTCAGGTCTGGGTGACAGGCAGATAGTGTGCCATTATCTAACCAAGACAGACATGTCTCTAAAAAATGGATCAGTACAGTTTTGGACATGCTGAATTTAAGGTTCAATAAGGAACTTCAGTAAAAGTTTCTGTGGTCATTACGGAAACAAGCCTGACTACAGTGGGTCAAATATGAATGGCAAATTAAAAAGTAGACATAGATAACAAAGGTTACCTTCTGAAGCCTGACAATCAAAGGAAAGAACTAATACCTGCTAAAAGATCACAGGTTTTTTCGTTTGTTTGTTAAGGTTTTATAGAAAAGACCTGTCCATATGCACACGCTGAAGGGATAGGACTGGTTGATGAACACAGGGTAAAATTATAAGAGTGACACAAGTTCACTGAGGTGGCAGACAGAACCTGGGGTATAAGGTCTGCCTTAGAATGATCCTCTGCTGAATGAGGAGGTTAAAAATGACTACATATAAATTTGTGGATTGTGGGATAGACTTCAACAGACTGAATTCAATGCCACTAAATTCATGCTAGGCCTCTATTTTTTTCTGCTTGGGAAAAGGAAAGGGCAAAATGGACAGGTTGGGTAGATGTCTCAAAGAGAATCTGAAAGAACAGCTGAGGGGAGTAGCAGAGGAGCTGACCTTCCCATGGAAGGATTGCTGGTGGGGCTGAATACTCAGCCAGGGTGACAGACCACACACATAGGTTGGCACCAACCTACTCGGTTGTATGACTTCCTCCAACTGGGTCCACACAACCTGCCTGCAGGAGTGAAAAGGCAGACAAAGCTAGGCTAAACTTGAAGACTAGCAGTAGTTGTGGTGGGAAGACAGGAAGCTGTGGAGGCCTAAGGTAATAGGGACGGGAGAACATAAGATGATCAAAAAGCTGGAAATAACCCACACAGAATTTTCTTAACCTAATTTAGTAGCTATATGATAAAAAAAATTTTTTTTTGAGACGGAGTCTCGCTCTGTCGCCCAGGCTGGAGTGCAGTGGCGCAATCTCAGCTCACTGCAACCTCTGCCTCCTGGGTTCACGCCATTCTCCTGCCTCAGCCTCCCATGTAGCTGGGACTACAGGCGCCTGCCACTGCACCCAGCTAATTTTTTTGTGTTTTTAGTAGAGACGGGGTTTCACTGTGTTAGCGAGGATGGTCTCGATCTCGACCTCATGATCCGTCTGTCTCGGCCTCCCAAAGTGCTGGGATTACAGGCGTGAGCCACTGCGTCCAGCCCAATAAAAATGTTTTATGTTGGCCGGGTGCAGTGGCTCACGCCTGTAATCCCAGCACTTTGGGAGACCAAGGTGGGCAGATCACCAGGTCAAGGAATCAAAACCATCCTGGCCAAAATGGTGAAACCCTGTCTCTACCAAAAATACAAAAATTAGCTGGACATGGTGGCACGTGCCTGTAGTCCCAGCTACTCAGGAGGCCGAGGCAGGAGAATCGCTTGAACCCGGGAGGCGGAGGTTGCAGTGAGCCGAGATTATGCCATTGCACTCCAGCCTGGGCGACAGATTCAGACTCCGTCTCAAAAAAAAAGAAAAAAATGTTTATCTTTGACAAACACACCATTCCAAGTAGACGGGACTACTTATTTTTTTGTTTAAGCTTATACTCATTGGGTTTTAAAAAATTATTTTAAGTGGTATGTTCATTGTAAAAGAAAAAAAACCTATAAATACATAGAAATATATATTTTTGAGACGGAGTGTCGCTTTTGTTGCCTAGGCTGGAGTGAGATGGCGCGATCTCAGCTCACGGCAACCTCCGCCTCCTGGGTTCAAGCAATTCTCCTGCCTCAGCCTCCCGAGTAGCTGGGATTACAGGTGCCTGCCACCGCACCTGGCTAATTTTTTTTGTTGTACTTTTAGCAGAGACGGGGTTTCACCATGTGGGTCGGGCTGGTCTCAAACTCCTGACCTCAGGTGATCCACCCGTCTCAGCCTCCCAAAGTGCTGGGATTACAGGTGTGAGCTACTGTGCCAGGCCTAGAAATATTTTTTAAATACATCACTTGTCAACCAACCACCCAGAAATAACCATTATGTTATACTTCTTTTCACTTTATACTTCTTCCTATGTGTGTATTTATTAAAATTTGAAATGTGGTCAGGTACAGTGGCTCACATTTATAATCCCAGAACTAAGGGAGGCCAAGGCAGGTGGATCACCTGAGGTCAGGAGTTCAAGACCAGCCTTGCCAACATGTTGAAACCCCGTCTCTACCTAAAATACAAAATTAGGCAGGCAGAGTGACACATGCCTGTAATCCCAGCCACATGGGAAGCTAAGTCAGGAGAACTGCTTGAACCCGGGAGGCGGAGGTTGCAGTGAGCCGAGAGGCACCATTGCACTCCAGCCTGGGCAACAAAACTCCATCTCAAAAAAAAAAAAAAATTGAAATGATGGTGTTTACACCATGGTATATATTTTTTTACATGCCATGAAATTATTTGCTTGTAAAAGCAATTTAAAAGTCACTGTATGAAGCCGGGTGCGGTGGCTCAAGCCTGTAATCCTGGCACTTTGGGAGGCTGAGACGGGTGGATCACGAGGTCAGGAGATCGAGACCATCCTGGCTAACATGGTGAAACCCCGTCTCTACTAAAAAATACAAAAAAACTAGCTGGGCGAGGTGGCGGGCGCCTGTGGTCCCAGCTACTCCAGAGGCGGAGGCAGGAGAATGGCGTAAACCCGGGAAGCGGAGCTTGCAGTGAGCTGAGATCCGGCCACTGCACTCCAGCCTGGGCGACAGAGCAACACTCTGCCTCAAAAAAAAAAGTCACTGTATGTTCACTAGAAACAGAATGAAAGGAAAAAAAAAGTCACTCTGTGAAAATCTATATAAAATGTTAGGTCTCAATATGTTTTCAAGACAAACTATATCAGTAGGAACTTTGTCTTTTACCTAATTTGTAAAATAGGTAGTATATTGTAGGTTCTTAAGTCCTTTTAAACAGTTTACAATAGACTATTTATCACATTCTGTATCTTTAAAATTCTATATATAATAGACATTATATTGTAAAAAGTATACCATTGATAATTATTTCAGTGAGTTTCAATACTTACCTGTTCTTCTAACTGCATTTTACTTACTGTCCTCTGTTCTATGAGTTTATCAAGTTTCTTTAAAGATTTAAGGTCATTTCCAACTTCCTTTTCTATGAATGCAGACACATAAGAAGGGAGATCACCATTATCTGTACCTTCACTGACTTGTTTACTTCCAATAAGAACTGTAACATTTATGTCACCTAAAACAAAAGAATAACAATTACTCAACGCCATTATGTACTATGGAGTTAAAGAAAATGTAAAACATGTAAAAGCAGTGTATCTACCTTCAAAAGTTAATAATTTTGCCAGGCATGGTGACTCACACCTGTGATCCCAGCACTTTGGGAGGCTGAGGCAGGTGCATCACCTGAGGCCAGGAGTTCGAGACTAGCCTGGCAAACGTGGCAAAACTCTGTCTCTACTAAAAATACAAAAATTAGCCAGGCATGGGGGCACAGGCCTGTAGTCCCAGCTATTCGGGAGGCTGAGGCACGAGAATCCCTTGAACCCAAGAGGCAGAGGTTGCAGTGAGCCAAGATCATGCCACTGCACTCCAGCCTGAGAGACAGAGACTCTGTATCAAAAAACAAAACCAAAACAAAACAAAGTTAATAATTTAAAGAACAACACACACATACAAATGCCCAGATGAATAGCTCTAAAGCACTCTATCAACCAACTACTGTAAAATGCTTAAGAGCTGAGGGAAGTATTAAAGGAAAAATTCCTAAAGTGCGACCCAGTAATCACAGGTGTCAATAGACAAGGCGTAATACCTTTTTGAAATGTGTAAGGAACCAGTAGTATGGTCTAGAGCAACATCAAAAGGAAGACTCTTGTTTTAAAATGTTTTTTAAAAAGCCAGGCGCAGTGGCTCACACCTGTAATCCCAGCACTGTGGGAAGCCAAGGCAGGAGGATCACTTGAGCCCAGCAGTTCTAGACCAGCCTGGGCAACAAAGCAAGACTTCATCTAACAAAATTAGCCAGGCATGGTGGCACGCACCTGTAGTCTCAGGTGGGCTGAGGTGGGAGGATTGCTTGAGCAGCCAGGGAGATCGAGGCTGCAGTGAGCCATGATTGCACCACTACACTCCAGCCTGGACTGCAGAGTGAGACTTCATCTCTTTAAAAAAAAAAAAAAAAAAAAAAGTAAAAAGGTTTTAGCTGGGCACGGTGGCTCATGCCTGTAATCCCAGCACTTTGGGAGGTTGAGGCAGGCAGATCACGAAGTCAGAAGTTCAAGACCAGCCTGGCCAATATGGTGAAAACCCGTCTCTACTAAAAATACAAAAATTAGCTGGGCATGGTGGTTCACACCTGTAGTCCCAGCTACTCGGGAGGCTGGGGCAGAAGAATCGCTTGAACACAGGAGGCAGAGGTTGCAATGAGCCGAGATCACGCCTGGGCGACAAAGTGAGGCTCTGCCTCAAAAAAAAAAAAAAAAAAAAAATTGTTTTTAAGCTTCAAAGGTCATTGTACGAAGATATCTTTGTCAGAAACAGAAAAAAGAAAATATGACAGAACAAAAATCAAAATGAATGACTAATGCAACCACTAAATAGTATGAAGTGAGATTCTTTCCATGGCAAATAAACTACCTGTTTTGTGACATTTAATAAGTCCAGTACATATTGGACTTACTAATATTAATATCTAAATAATGATATGCCTAAGTGCAAAATGTAAATGTCAGATATTGTTCAACTATTTATGTAAAGATTAACAGTATACTGTTTCACGTGTCCATGTGAAGAGACCACCAAACAGGCTTTGTGCGAGCAACATGGCTGTTTATTTCACCTGCGTGCAGGCGGGCTGAGTCCGAAAAGAGAGTCAGAAAAGGGTGGTGGGATTATCATTGGTTCTTATAGGTTTTGGGATAGGTGGTGGAGTTAAGAGCAATGTTTTGGGGGCAGGGGGTGGATCTCACAAGTCATTCTCAAAGGTGAGGAGAATTACAAAGAAACTCTTAAGGGTGGGGGACATTATAAAGAACACTGATCAGTTAGGGTGGGGCAGAAACAAATCACAATGGTGGAATGTCATCAGTTAAGCTATTTTCACTTCTGTGGATCTTCAGTTGCTTCAGGCCATCTGGTCATAAGGGATATGATGGCTTAGCTTGGGCTCAGAGGCCTGACATATACCAATGTGTTCTATACAGAGTATGTTCCTCTCTCCACCCCTACACCCTAACAAACAAAATTTCCTTTGTTTAACTTATATGAATTGAATTAAAAGATTTTTCACATGCTGTGAGAATCAGGAGGTGGTACTGACCTTTTTCCCCTTTCCTGTCCAGTCCAAGATCCAGAACCCAAGCTATCTGTTGTGCTCTTCCCAGAGCAATTTTAAATTGTCAATTCTAAATTGGGTAGGAGAGGCAATATTAACATAACACTATGCCTCAATTTTCCAACTAGAAAACAAATGGTAACATTTGCCCCAGCCTACATCTCAAGGTTATAAATGGGACTACATAATACAAATTATATAGTTTGTATTAATTATATTAATATAAATTATATTATTATATATTAATTATATTATACATTGATATATAATGGTAATGTATAATAATCTACTATTATGTACAGAACTCAAAATGCCTTTTTTTAATCTTAAATAAAACAAGTGAGTTATGTGGTTATCTGCAGACAAATGGAGGCAGGAAATATTTGTGAATGCTACAGTTGCTGTACCTTAGGGAGGAAACTCTACCTTCACTTTTTAAAAAAATTACACCCGCCGGGCGCAGTGGCTCATGCCCATAATCCCAGAACTTTGGAAGGCCGAGGAGGGTGGATTACCTGAGGTCAGGAGTTGGAGACCAGCCTAACCAACGTGGTGAAACCCTGCCTCTACTAAAAATACAAAAATTAGCCAGTGTGGTGGCAGGCACCTGTAATCCCAGCTACTAAGGAGGCTGAGGCAGGGGAATTACTTGAACCCAGAGGTGGAGCTTGCAGCGAGCCGAGATCGCACCGCTGCACTCCAGCCTGGGAGACAGAGTGAGACTAGGTCTCAAAAAAAAAAAAAAAAAATTACACCCTTGATGTGTAACCATTCAAATGTGGCATAGTACATTCTTAGCAAAATGACATTCTTCAAAATGACACACCAGTGGTTTGGGAGGTTTTTATGTGTCTCTTTTTCTATTTTTTGTAAAGAGCACTCCTAATTGCAAAGCAGTTTGACTGAGCCGTGGAAAGAGGAACAAGGACAAAGTCCTTGATATGATAGTCTACATCTATTATTTTATTAAAATGACAGCTCAGTAGGCATCCGACTACTTTCCAGGCATCTGAATGAGGCGAAAGTGGAAAGGGAAGGGTTTAACTGAGAGATACAAGGCACTCTCAAATCCTTCAAGAAAAAGGAGCTGAGATGTGGCAGTTACGACAGTCATGTGCTATGGACCGCTTAGAGTCTTCTTTCTGAGGCGGACTCTACTAGCCGCCAATGTTAAGGGCAAATCTTACTCCTAAGGGCCATGTGGTAAGGTGGGCACCATTTTTCTTACTAATACTCATTCCCAACTATTTGCCACAGTCAAAAGAACCAAATATTCCAATAGCAGAGCTATCACATGCTTTTCCCCTTCCTCTCCCAAAAAATGTTACTTCAAAGGTACCTAAAGAGGCCTTGATTGGCAATAACCTGCCATTAAAGTAAAATGGCAAAAGTCCACATCCCTGACATATACTCCTGTACTAGGGAGGAAATGGTGGTACTGACCTTTTCCTCCTTTCCTGTCCAGTCCAAGATCCAGAACCCAAGTTATCCGTTGTGCTCTTCCCAGAGCAATTTTAAACTGCCAATTTACTGAGGGTGAAATTTACTGAAAGCGAACTAAACAATTATCATTTGCCTCCTTTGAACCCAATTAAGGTGGTGGTCATCTGTCCTAGATCATGGGCCCCTCCAAATTCCTGATGCTTAATAAGTTGATGTTTCATTAAAATGACAGGCAGGCCCCATTCTGAGTCCCGTATAATAGGCAGACTTCCAGCGAAAACACTCCAGTCCCTGTACTAGGTATGGATCGGGAAGTGCTCTTCTCCCGAGCATCCCATATTTTACAATTTTAGAAAGACAAAAATATGTGTAACATGGTCATCAGTATTACCATATAAGCATATTGCGCACAAAACGATACTGCATCTAAAAGATAGGCAAAGAACCTTTCTCTGTTGCAGACCCTAGAAGGCTGGGTTTGGGAGGGATAGCTGGGAAGAAAGAGCTTAGGTGTTTGCAGCTGGCTTACTTTTCTCCTCGAGGTTCTTCCTTTCGTCACCACTTTCAGAGCAGCACTAAAAGGAGAACAGGTGTGACAAGCACATTAAGATTAAAGTCGTGGATGGAAAGCATACGGGGCTCCCAAAGGGCACCAACTGGAGGCCAGAGAGGTTCCAGACGCTCTCCCCTCTTCTGAGTGGCCAGGGCCGTCTCAATCAGGTACCCCAAAGTGCCACTTCCCTGGTGCCACCACTGCCACCTTCCCAGGAGGTCTGTGTCACCTCCGCAGGACCTGGAGTTACCCTGCCTGCCCACTAGGGCCACCTCCCTAGAGAAATCTGTCATCTCACCAGGGCCGCCAAAGCCACCTCACTGGGACTACCGCCTCCTCTAGGAGGTCTTGCAAGGGCCTCTAATCTAAGCTGCGGGAAGCACCTTCACAAGATTACAGGGTCACCTCACCGGGACTATCTTCCCCGGGAGGTCTGTGCCACCTCAGTAGGCCACCAATGTCCCCTCCCAGGGACGCCAGGGCCGTCTCACCGGGGCTGCAGGAGAGGCGCCGATCTCGCCGGCTGGCAGCATCTCGCCTCCACGCGAGTCCTGGGCTCCATTCGCAGCCAGCGTGGCCTGTGGAGCCTGCCTAAGGCCAGCGACACACTGACCTCCTCAGTCTCGGAGGCCGTAGGACTGAGCGCCACCGCGACTTCCTCTCTATGTCTCGCTGGTTTCTTCCTCTCAGCCCAGAGAGGCTCTGCCCGCGCAGCCGCCGGCCCTGCTCTTTTCCTCCGCCTCCTGGCCGGAGGTCGGAACGGCCGCTCAGGAAGCTGGCACCCGCCCCCAAGGCGCTCCAGAGATGGAACTTTAAGATATCCCTCTCCCAACGCCTTAAATTCATTATGAATCATTTAAATTTCTATTTTAGACAATATCCAGATGTTCTGAGAGTGTAGGGGCTTGTTGACTAGGAGCTTCGGTGCAGGGTTATTTGGTTCGAATATTTAGTTGGGGGTTTCCAATGAATATCAGTATCTTCAGATATTTCTTTAAAGGTTGTTCAGAGTCCCTAGAGATGAGCTTCTAATTTCCTGCCTAGAGGGTGTAGAGGTGGTTATAAGCGTCTGGGAGCTAAATGAAGAGAACAGAGCATCTAACATGTGTTTTGCCCAAAACCCTGTCTTTTCCTAGGGATGAGGAAAGGGAGCTACCTAGCAGCAAGGGGTGTTAGAGGACCTGTGGACTTGACAGCCTCATAAACAAATAAACAGGGAAAGAGTACCATAGAGACCAAAACAAACAAGGGGGAAAAAAGCAACCCCCAGCGGAAACAGAAACCACACGGTGAGAAGAAAAATCAAATGCATGTGCACAGAGATATATAATCGATACCCTGAGCTACAAATAACTATTGCAAGCATAAAACAAGAAAAGGATACGATTTTTAAAATTATTTATTATGGGAACATAATCGTATGTATTTATCGTGCACATTTTTTTGTTGTCGTTTGTTTGTTTTTGTTTTGTTTTGTTTTGAGATGGAGTTTTGCTCTTGCGGCCCAGGGCAGAATGCAGCTGGAATGGAAGAGGTGATGGGAAGCCTCTCAATGGCAGTCTCCTCCTCCTCAAATTCCAAAATACACATGGGGCACTTGAGCTCAGACTGAGAGCCTCTGATAACTGCCATAGGGAGGTTCTCAACCACAGTATTGGTAGCTGGTGGAGGCAGGTGGTGATCCCAATCTACTACCAACCCCAAGTCTTCAAAGTCCATCCTATTGAAAATTGACCTTGCGAGCTCCAGCACCATGTTGGTTTGAGTCTCCTGCTCGAGGGTCCGATGGCTCACAGTCGTGTTCATCGATATAGGATGCCATGGCTGCCCAGCCGTCTGACATGTGATGTTTTGATACAGGTATACAATGTGTAACTACTAAAAACACAAAATATTAGCTGGCCATGGTGGCACATGCACCTATAGTCCCAGCTGCTTAGTAGGCTGAGGCACGAGAATTGCTTGAACCCAGGAGGCTTTTAATTTCTGCTGTCATATTTTTTGATCTCTGAATGCTCTTTTTATTTTATTTATTTATTTTTATCCTCCCCATTTTCACAAGTGAGTGCTCCTTTTATTATTTATTTATTTGTTTGTTTGTTTATTTCTTTGAGACAGAGTTTCATTCTGTTGCCCAGGCTGGAGTGCAGTGGCACAATCTTGGCTCACTGCAACCTCCGCCTCTGGGGTTCAAGCGATTCTTCTCCTCAGCCTCCCTAGTAGCCAGGATTACAGGTGCCTGCTATCATGCCCGGCGAATTTTTGTATTTTTATTAGAGATGGGGTTTCATCACATTGGCCAGGCTGGTCTCGAACTCCTGACCTCAGGTGATCTGCTCGCCTCAGCCTCCCAAAGTGCTGGGATTATAGGGGTGAGCCACCATGCCCAGCCTTTTTTTTTTTTTTTTTTTTTTTTTTTTTTTTTTGCTGTTTTTCCTAGAATATTTATCAACATTTATCTTCCCACACTTTGTTTTTATTTTGAGACAGAGTCTCACTCTGTCACCCAGGCTGGAGTTTATTGGCAAGATCTTAGCTCACTGCAACTTCTGCCTCCCAGGTTCAAGCGATTCTCCTGTCTCAGCCTCCCAAGTAGCTGGGACTACAGGTGTGCGCCATCACATCTGGCTAATTTTTGTATTTTTAGTAGAGATGGGGTTTCACCATGTTGGCCAGGCTGGTCTCAAACTCATGACCTCAAGTGATCTGCCTGCCTTGGCCTCCCAAATTGCTGGATTACAGGTGTGAGCCACCATGCCTGGCCAAAAAGTAGAATTCTGTACTTAGTGAACTATGAATCAAATGTGAAGTTAGAATAAAAATGTGGGTTTTTTTTTTTTTTACCACTCTTGTAGTCAAGAATAAAAATAGACATTAAAGATCTCAAAAAAAAAAAAAAGCTTTTTATTTATTTATTTATTTATGTATTTATTTGAGACAGAGTCTCACTCTGTCACCCAGGCTGGAGTGCAATGGCACGATCTCGGCTCACTGCAACCTCTGCATCCCGGGTTCAAGAGATTCTCCTGCCTCAGCCTCCTGAGTAGTTGGAATTACAGGTGCCCACCACCATGCCAAGCTAGTTTTTGTATTTTTTTTTTTTTTTTTGAGACGGAGTCTCGCTGTGTCGCCCAGACTGGAGTGCGTGCAATGGCACGATCTCGGCTCACTGCAAGCTCCGCCTCCCGGGTTCACGCCATTCTCCCGCCTCAGCCTCCGAGTAGCTGGGACTACAGGCGCCCGCCACCTCGCCCGGCTAGTTTTTTGTCTTTTTAGTAGAGACGGGGTTTCACCATGTTAACCAGGATGGTCTCGATCTCCTGACCTCGTGATCCACCCGCCTCGGCCTCCCAAAGTGCTGGGATTACAGGCTTGAACCACCGCGCCCGGCCTAGTTTTTGTATTTTTAATAGAGATACGGTTTTGCCATGATCAGGCTAGTCTCAAACTCCTGACCTCAGGTGATCTGCCTGCCTCGGCCTCCCAAAGTGGGATCACAGGCGTGAGCCACGGTGCCCAGCAAGCTTTCATTTATTTCTCCTTTCTCAGGAAGCTACTGAAGGTTGTACTCCACTAAAATAAGAGAGTAAACCAAAAATAAAGACGACATAGGATATAGGAAACAGAAAGATGCAACACAGGAACAGAGATGCCCTGAGAACAACTGTGCAATAGGCATAGATTGGCATCGGCCAGAAGGTTCCACAAGAGACTGCTTCAGAAAGATGAAACTAATAGAACACCTCATCTAAACCTCTGGAAAGGGGAGATTTACACAATCATTGAGGAGTTTGGGCTTGGTCTAGTGATGAATAGTAAACTAAAATAAAATCATTATTAACTAGTGGAAAAACAAAAGTGGTACAGAGGAGAAATAATCATAGTTTCTTATTTGCCTAAAATGTGAATAATATTTACCTAGTCATAATGAAGTCAACATAAATCCAAAAAAAGTACAATACAAGGGATGGAAAGTTTGTTGGAGAGAGGGGAAGAAAAGAGAGCTAAGTCTTTATTTTCCATTAAGTGAAGTCAGTAAATAATGTCTAAAACTGAAAAATCAAGAAATAACAATATAAACACATTATATGGAGAGATTAAGATAAATATCAAAATAATTAAAGAGATGAAATGGGCCGGGCGCAGTGGCTCACACCTGTAATCGCTGCACTTTGGGAGGCCAAGGCAGGGGGGATCACCTGAGGTCCAGAGTTCAAGACCAGCCTGGCCAGCATAGCGAAACTCCATCTCTACTAAAAATACAAAACTTAGCCAGGCATGGTAGCACATGCCTGTTGTCCTAGCTAATTGGGAGGCTGAGGCAGGAGAATAGCTTGAATGTGGGAGGCAGAGGTTGCAGTGAGCCAAGATCATGCCATTGCACTCCAGCCTGGGCAGCAGAGTGAGACTCAGTCTCAAAAAAAAAAAAAAAAAAAAAAGAAGTGAAATGACTGCCTTTGAGAAGATAGAAACAGGTGAGGGCTGAAGTGGGAATATAGTCCCTGCTGCTTCATTGCAAACCTTATGAAGTTTCTACAGAATTATTTGACTCTAAATTGCAACATGTATAACTCTGATAATAATTAAAAATAAAATTAAAGGAGAAAAAAGAATGTCCTAAACCCAAATTTTGGCTTCTGAAAAATCTTTCTGATAAAGGAAATAGACAGGGAAATAAATAATTTAAGATTAAATGTACAGTTTTGACAACAGAAATGTTTGCAATGACTGAGGGAGCACAGAAAACAGTGAACTAAGGGCCGGGCGCGGTGGCTCAAGCCTGTAATCCCAGCACTTTGGGAGGCTGAGACGGGCGGATCACAAGGTCAGGAGATCGAGACCATCCTGGCTAACACGGCGAAACCCCGTCTCTAATAAAAACACAAAAAATTAGCCGGGCGAGGTGGCGGCGCCTGTGGTCCCAGCTACTTGGGAGGCTGAGGCAGGAGAATGGCGGGAACCCGGGAGGCGGAGCTTGCAGTGAGCTGAGATCTGGCCACTGCACTCCAGCCTGGGCGACAGAGCCAGACTCCGTCTCAAAAAAAAAAAAAAAAAGAAAACAGTGAACTACTATCTGGGGCATGGAGAAAGGCATCCGAAGTGGACAGCATAGTGGGCAATAATAAGGATGAAAGAAGAGACAAAGTGTGTGTGATAGGCACCTAGCAATCTGTAGTGTGAGGTGGAGTTAAAAGCAGGATACTGTATGTTATACATAATGGACATGTTAGAATGGAATTTTGAAGTTGAAGAGAACATTCAACTGTTACATGTTTATTAGAAGAAGTTGGTACTAGGAAGAGATTTTGAACACCTCTGTGTTATTTTAATCAAAAACCAATAAAGGGTTGCCCATTTTGGAAAACAGAAAACTAAAAATGCATGTTTCACTTGTACTTTGTTCTAGGCAGTTTTGGCTGAAATGCAAAACGAGTAAGCCTTGTCTAATGGCCAAAGAAATGTGAAAAATCTTTCCTTTAAATCTGTTTATGAAGAGTTGGGCTGTACTCTCAGAGATTTTTTTTTTAGACGGAATCTCACTCTTTCACCAGGCTGGAGTGCAGTGGCGAGATCTCAGCTCACTGCAACCTCCGCCTCCCGGGTTCAAGCGATTCTCCTGCCTTAGCCTCCTGAGTAGCTGGGACTATAGGCGCGTGCCACCACACCCAGTTAATTTTTGCATTTTTAGTAGAGACGGGGTTTCATCATGTTGGCCGGGATGGTCTCGATTTCTTAGCCTCGTGATCCACCCGCCTCAGCCTTCCAAAGTGCTGGGATTACAGGCGTGAGCCACCGCGCCCAGCCTCTCAGAGATTTTTTTTTTCGAGGCTTTGCTTTTTTAGAGCAGTTTTAGGTTACAGCAAAATTGAGAGGAAGGTATAGAAATTTCCCATATATCTCCTGACCTCACATGTGCATAGCCTCTCTCCCACCAAAGTGGTACATTTGTGATAACTGATGAACCTACAGTGACACATTATCACCCAGAGTCCATAGTTTACATTACTCTTAGTGTTATAGATCAGCAGTCCCCAACCTTTTTGGCACCGGGACTGGTTTCATGGAAGACATTTTTTCCTTGGACTAGGGGATAGGAATGGGTTTCAGGATGAACTGTTCCACCTCAGATTGTCAGGCATTAGATTCTCACAAGGTGCACGCAACCCAGATCCCTCACATGTGCGATTCACAATAGGGCTCTCGCTCCTATCAGAATCTAATCCCACTGCTGATCTGACAGGAGTCAGAGCTCAGGCGGGAATGCTGCAGCGCAGCCTGGTTCCCAAAAGGCCACACTGACTGGTACCGGTCCACGGCTTGTGGGACTGGGGACCCCTGTTGTAGATTTTATGGGCTTGGACAAATGTATCATGACATGCAGCCACCATTACAGTATCATACAGAATAGTTTCACTTCCCTAAAAATTCTCTGTGCTCCGCCTATTCATCCTTCCCTTTCTCCTAACCCCTGGCAACCACTAATTTTATTACTGTCTTATATAGTTTCACCTGTTTTAGAATGTCATTTTGTCATTTAGTTGGATTCATATAGCGAGTGTCCTTTTCAGATTTGGTATTTTGTTTTGTTTTGTTTGTTTGTTTTTTTCTAGACAGTCTTGCTCTGTCACCCAGGCTGGAGTGCAATAGCATGACCCCGACTCACCCCAACCTCTACCTCCCAGGTTCAAGCAATTCTCCTGCCTCAGCCTACCACATAGCTGGGATTACAGGTGTGTGCCACCACGCCCGGCTAATTTTTTGTATTTTTGGTAGAGATGGGGTTTCACCATGTTGGCCAGGCTGGTCTCAAATTCCTCACCTCAAGTGATCCACCTGCCTCAGCCTCACAACATGCTGTGATTATAGGCCTGAGCCACCATGCCTGGCCCAGATTGGTTTCTTTCACTTAGTAATATGCATTTAAGGCCAGGCATGGTGGCTCATGCCTGTAATCCCAGTACTTTGGGAGGCCGAGGTGGGTGGATCACCTTACTTATTTATATCTCAAAATAAATAAATTAAATAAAAAATATTCATTTAAGTTTCCTCCATGTCTTTTCATGGCTTGCTAGGATCATTTCTTTTTGACACCAAAAAATATTCCATTGTTTGGATATAGCACAGTTTATTCAGCTACTGAAAGACATCTTGGTCTTTTTTTTTTTTTTTTTTTTTTGAGACAGAGTCTTGCTCTGTCACCCAGGTTGGAGTGCAATGGCATGATCTCGGCTCACTGTAACCTCTGCCTCCTGGGTTCAAGCAATTGTCTACTTCAGCCTCCCAAGTAACTGGGATTACAGGCGTCCACCACCACACCCGGCTAATTTTTGTATTTTTAGTAGAGATGGGGGTTTCACCATGTTGGCCAGGCTGGTCTTGAACTCCCGACCTCGTGATCTGCCCACCTCAGCCTCCCAAAGTGCTGGGATTACAGGCCTGAGCCACTGTGCCCGGCTGGTAATAGTATATTTCACTGTGTAAAAAAACAAAAAAACAAAAACAAATTGGGCAGGGGGTGGTGGCTTATGCCTATAATCTCAGCACTTTGAGAGGCCTAGGCAGGCAAATCACTTGAGATCAGGAGTTCCAGGCCAACAGGCAAAACCCCATCAAAAAAATTAGCCTGGCATGATGTCAAGCGCCTGTGGGCCCAGCTACTCGGGAGGCTGATGCAGGAGAATTGCTTGAACACTGCAACAGGTGAGACTCTCTCTCAAACCAAATCAAACCAAACCAAACCAAACCAAACCAAACAAAAAACTATTAGAGGCCGGGCGCGGTGGCTCAGGCCTGTAATCCCAGCACTTTGGGAGGCTGAGGCGGGCAGATCACAAAGTCAGGAGCTCGAGACCAGCCTGGCCAACATAGTGAAACCCCGTCTCTACTAATAATATAAAAAATTAGCCGGGCGTGTTGGTACGCACCAGTAATCCCAGCTACTCGGGAGGCTGAGGCAGGAGAATCGCTTGAACCCGGGAGGCGGAAGTTGCGGTGAGCCACGATTGTGCCATTGCATGCACTCCAGCCTGGGCGACAGAGCAAGACTCCATCTCAAACAACAAACAAACAAACAAAGAAAAACTATTAGAGCCTGGGCAACATAGTGAAACCTTGTCTCTACCCCCCACCCCCCCAAAAATTAGCCTGGGTGTAGTGGGATGCACCTGTAGTCCCAGCTACTTGGGATACTGAAGTGGGAGGATTGCTTGAGCCTGGGAGGTCGAGACTGCAGTGAACTGTGTTCGTGCCACCGCACTCCAGCCTGTGCGACAGAGCGAGACTCTGTCAAAACCAAACCAAAACAAAACAAAAAAAACCTATGATCCGGTTTCTTGAAGCAGATCCTATCGGGAACCATCAAGCCAGAATGGTAAGAAGTAGGAAGATGGTGCTTTTAGATGCACTACATTCCCAGGATCAAATGTAGAACAATATTTAGTCCCTAAAGTGATTCTCTTTTCATTATTGTTAACTGCGTGGTCGGTGCAACATGAAAAGGCCACAACTATGTGGAGGAAACACTTCTTAGAATATAACCCCAAAGGAGGCAATCGCTGTCTTAGACTTCCTAAAGATGTAAAGTACTATTAGATGCTTGGTGAAATCGCTCTCTGCGGCAGGTGCGACTAAGGCGCGGCCGCGAGGGAGGTCCGGGGTCAGCGCGCGCAGACTGGGCGTCTGCGTTGGGGTGCTCGGTGGCTAGCAGGCCGCTCCGAGGCGGCGGGCCGGGGGCGGGGCCGGCGACGGGGAGCGGACTCCGCCCCCGGGGCGGGTCCAGCCGGGCCGCGGCGCGTCCCTGAGCCGCACGTGTGCGAGCCCGGCCGCCGGTGAGTCGGCTAGAGCGCATATGATCCGAGTCGCCGAACGTGCTGCCTATGCCTGGTGGCCCTAGTCGCTGGCTCCTCCGAGTGGCCTTCGCCGCCTTCCTGCGCCCCGGCCAGAGCGCTGGCTACGTCGCCGTCCGGCCCACGCCGCGCTCGCGCTCCCAGGCTCTGGGTAAGTGCGCGGCCTCCCCGCGGCCGCTAGGGCTCCTCGGCCAGCTCCTTGGCCCGGCCCGGGCCCCAGCCCCAGGGCCCCGCCCCAAGAGGCAGTGCGGACTGGGAAGGCGGCCCCGCAGTGGTAGGAGCCCGCGGCGCCTCCATTATGGATCGCGTCCGCGGGAGCACGGTTGGAACCTGGCGGGTCCTGCGCTTCGGCGGTGCAGGCGCCGCTCTCCGCTCCCCACTTCCCTCTGCCTTCCACCCTGTGCCCGGCCGGTCGTCCGGAGGCGCCGCGCCCGCGCGCTCCCCTCCTCCCCACGCGGCGCTATCAGCTGGGGGCCCCCTTCCCACTCCTCCCTTTCTTTGCCCGGGACGCCCCCTAAACTCTTGTTCCTCCGTCAGAGGAAAACTGGCCCCGAAGCCCTTCACGGTGCCATTGGTTCGCCGCGTCTGCCTTCTGTGGGTCCAGCCCACGTGTTCCACCCCTGTGTCCTGCGTCGCCGCTCACTGGGAGCCTACTAGGCGCCACGCGGGCTCTGGGGACTGCCTGCTTTGTATGCATTTCCCAGAGTGGGAGTGAGCCGGCTGCAGAGTGCTTTCGCCAGCCCTCAAGCTGGGTGAATGCTTAACGAATGGTTGGAGGTGCTGCTGTGCAAGCTGAAACTCGAGTCCTCCTCGTGAACCCTGCGCAGAGGGGTTTATAAGCACATCTTCGTTGCCTGCCGAGTAGGGTTGGCAAAGACTTTAGGTTTTCAAATATTTGATCCCATCAGACCACTTTTTTTTTCCATTCCAAAAATAAAGGGTTACTAAGGTTCCCCGCACCCCTCCTCCGCCCCATCCCCAAGCCTCTAATCATCTATTAAATGACTATGCCCCATTGGTCTGGGGGTCCCTTGACTATTGAGGGAATCTGTCGAAAATCAGACTACACCACCATTGAAAAGGGGATGGTTAGGCAATTATTATTTTCAAACGTTGGAAAGTAGCCAACAGTACGTACTTAACAACTCTTTGTGAATATGTTTTTGGTTTTTTTATTTTTATTTTTTCATTTTTTTGAGACAGAGTTTTGCTCTTGTTGCCCCGGCAAGAGTGCAGTAGCGTGATCATATCTCACTGCAGCTTTGAACTCCTGGGCTCGAGCAGTCCTCCCACCTCAGCTTCCCAAGTAGCTGGGACTATAGGTGTGTGCCAACACACAGGGTCTCGCTGTGTTGCCCAGCCTGGCCTCAAACTCTGGCCTTAAGCAATCCTCCTGCTTTGACCTCCCAAAGTGCTGGAATTATAGGCTTGAGCCACCACACTCGGCCTTGAACATGTCTTTATTGATTTATTTTTTTAGACAGAGTCTCATTCCATCACCCAGGCTGGAGTGCAATGGCGCGATCTTGGCTCACTGCAACCTCTGCCTCCTAGGTTCAAGCGATTCTCCTGCCTCAGCCTCCGGAGTAGCTGGGATTACACATGCATGTCACCACGTCCAGCTAGTTTTTGCATTTTTAGTAGAGATGGGGTTTCACTATGTTGGCCAAGCAGGTCTTGAAGTTAAGACTTTAGGTGAACCATCCGGCCCAGCCTCCCGAAGTGCTGGGATTACAGGCGTGTGCCACCACACCCAGCCTTAAACGTGTCTTTTGATAGAGGCAGGGGCATGCATGTACTGTATTAATGAAACAGCATTTTTGCTTGACTAGGAAAGGAAGAGAACAATCCAACTGGTCATACTGTCGACTAAGTTTGCTCCGGTTTCTGGTCCTTTACATGTACTGTTTGGGCTGCTTGGAGCTCTCCTCACACACATCTTTTCCTGTCTGGTTCTTCCTTGTCTTTGCTCAGAAGTCTCCTCCTTAGACGAGACATCACTGAAGAGCACCCCTTTTACACTCAGCCCCTTACCCTGCTTTAATTCTTTGGAGCTTGCATGTCCTGAGATTAATTTTATTTTGTTCCCAGATTTATTTTCAAATGCATTGTAAGCTCCGTGAGGACAGGAAATTTACCCTTTTCCTCCAGTGCCTACAACAATGCCAGACACATAGGACACTTGCTCAGTAAATATTTGCAGAATGAATGACCCTCATACACTTAATGATTTTGCATATTAGAATGCAATGTGTCTGCCAGGCCCGGTGACATCATGCTGGTAATCCCAGCACTCTGGGAGGCCGAGGCTGGCAACTTGTTTGAGGTCAGGTCAGAAGTTCGAGACCATCCTGGCCAACATGGTGAAACCCCCTCTCTACTAAAAATACAAAAATTAGCTGGATGTGGTAATTTTAGCCCACGCCTGTAATCCCAGCTACTCAGGAGGCTGAGATAGGAGAATTGCTGGAACCCTGGAAGCGGAGATTGCAGTGAGCCAAGACTGCACCACTGCACTCCTGCCTGGGCAACAGAGGAAAACTGTCTCCAAAAAAAAAAATTAGTGTGTTCTCTGTGCTCTGGCCCTAAAGAAAATACTCACTATTGTGAGAGCTATAGAGATTACTGATAATTTGCAGGGGATGGAGGAAAGATGTATTTAGAAAATGAAAGTTGTGGATGGTTTTCAAAGATAATATGATAGAATTAAGACTAATGGCTGTTTTTGTAGGCTGGGTGCAGTGGCTCAGGCCTGTAATCCCAGCACTTTGGGAGACTGAGGCAGGTGAATCACGAGGTCAGGAGTTCGAGACAATCCTGGCTAACACGGTGAAACCCCATCTCTACTAAAAATACAAAAAATTATCCTGGCTTAGTGGCGGATGCCTGTAATCCCAGCTACTCAGGAGGCTAAGGCAGAAGAATCTTGTGTACCCGAGAGGCAGAGGCTGTAGTGAGCCGAGATTGCACCACTGCACTCCAGCCTGGGCAACAGAGTGAGACTGCATCTCAAAAAATAAATAAATAAATAAATAAATAATAATAAAAAAAGACTAATGGCTGTTTTTCTGATTTTTTTTTTTGGAATAATTAATAAGGGACTGTTTGACCTGGGCAGTGGTGCACATCTGTAATCCCAGCTGAGGCAGGTGGATCGCTTGAGCTTAGGAGTTTGAGACCAGTGGGCAACATGGCAAAACCTTGTCTCTACAAAAAATACACAAATTAACTAGGCGTGGTGGCACATGCCTATAGTCCCAGTTACTTGGGTGGCTGAAGTGGGAGGATCACTTGAGCTGGGAGGTCGAGGCTGCATTGAGCCAAGATCATACCACTGCACTCCAGCTTGGGTAACAGAGTGAGACCCTGTCTCGAAAATAAATAAATAAACAAGCATACAAGAGACTGTTGTTAGTGTTATATTAAAATTTTGAAAATACTAAACTTAATTTTTGTTATAGGTGTAGAGGATTTTATTTATTTATTTTTTGAGACAGGGTCTCTCTGTCACCCAGGCTAAAGTGTGGTGGCACCATCGCAGCTTACTGCAGCCTGGACCTCCTGGGCATAATGGATCCTCCCACCTCAGCGTCGCAAGTAACTGGGACTACAGGTGCATGCCACCTTGCCCAGCTTATTTTTATTTATTTATTTTTTGAGACAGAATCTCCCTCTGTCACCCAGGCTGGAGTGCAGTGGCACGATCTTGACTCACTGCAACCTCCACCTCCCCAGTTCAGGTGATTCTGCTGTCTCAGCCTCCGGAGTAGCTGGGATTACAGGGGCGCACCACCATGCCTGGCTGATTTTTGTATTTTTAGTAGAGATGGGGTTTCTCCATGCTGCCCAGGCTGGTCTTGAATTCTTGACCTTGTGATATGCCCATCTTAACCTCCCAAAGCGCTGGGATTACAGGCGTGAGACACCGCACCCGGCTGCCTGGCTAATTTTTTAATTTTTTGCAGAGACAGGGTCACACTATGTTGTCCGTGCTGGTCTCAAATTCTTGGTCTCAAGCCACCTGCCTGCCTGCATTTTTTTCAGAGATGAGGTCTCCCTCTGTTGCCCAGACTGGAGTGCAGTGGTGTGATCATAACTTACTACAGCCTTAAACTGGTCTCACACAATCCTCCTGCCTCAACCGCCCTGTTAGCTGGGACTACATGCACACATGCCCAGCTAAGAGTACTTTTTAAAGCTTAGTTGGTGAATCTAGTATTTTAATGAAAAGCATTTTAAAATATTGTTAAAATTATACTATTTGTATTCTCACTTGTCTCATTTGGAGTACAGAGGAAACAAAAAAACATTATTTTAGCATTGCCTCCAAAGAAATGTGAAGGATTGGCCGGGCGTGGTGGCTCGTGCCTGTGATCCCAGCACTTTGGGAGGTCTAGGCGGGCAGATCACCTGAGGTCAGGAGTTCAAGACCAGCCTGGCCAACATGATAGAAACCCTATCTCTACTAAAAATACAAAAATTAGCCAGGCGTGGTGGCACATGCCTGTACTCCCAGCTACTTCGGAGGCTGAGGCGGGAGGATCACTTGAACCCAGGAGGCGGAGGTTGCAGTGAGCAGAGATCACACCACTGCACTCCAGCCTAGGTAGCAGAGACTCCATCTCAAAAAAAAAAAAAAGAAAAAAAGAAATGTCAAGGATTTTAAGTCTTGGGGAAGGTATCAGAAGAGTTCATTCTCTTCCTGGTTGTAGCATCAGGCTTTTGATCTATGGAGTTTTACTTGACTGTTAAGATACCATCATTACTCTCATGGATAGTGTATTTGTGCAGCATATTTTCTTACAATTTTTTCTTTTAAATATGTCAAAAAAAACTCATAAAACTGCCCTCTCCCCCCCTTTTCACATGTAGTAACTTTACGTCTTCATTCAAGGTAGAATGCTTGGGCTTTCCTGACTGCAAAACTGATTTCCTTGGACCTCTCACCTCGGGGTAGTCAGGATTGTTTTATCTTTCCAATTTAATTCTCTCAGACCTCTTCTGTGTTCATAAGATCCTCTCTCTCTCCTCTCTCCAACCCTCAATTTAAAAATTATATTCTAGGCCGGGCGCAGTGGCTCACTCCTGTAAGCCCAGCACTTTGGGAGGTCGAGGTGGATGGATCACCTGAGATCGGGAGTTCAAGACTAGCCTGACCAACATGGTGAAACCCTGTCTCTACTAAAAATACAAAAATTAGCTGGATGTGGTGGTGGGCACCTGTAATCCCAGCTACATGGGAAGCTGAGGCAGGAGAACCACTTGAACCCGGGAGGCAGATGTTGCTGTGAGCTGAGATCGCGCCATTGCACTCCAGCTTGGGCAACAAGAGCAAAACTCTGTCTCAGAAAAAAAAAAAAAAAAAACACAGTTATATTCCATTTCAGCTTCCCTTTCATGTAGTTCCTGCTTACGAAAATGACAGTAGTTTGAGTTTTGCCTTTCCTAGTCCAGAACTTTGAAAAGTTCTTCTAGTAAATATGCTCTCAGCTTTTAGGCCTATAGGATAGAACCTAGAAAAATATATATTAAGTGATTTAAAAATCATTGGTACTATGTATGCTTTAATAATTAATTTGGGCTGGTCATGGTGGCTCACGCCTGTAATCCCAGCACTTTGGGAGGCCAGGGTGGGTGGATCACTTGAGGGCAGGAGTTTGAGACCAGCCTGGCCAACCTGGTAAAACCTTGTCTTGACTAAAAATACAAAAATTAGGCCAGGTGCGGTGGCTCACACCTGTAATCCCAGCACTTTACGAGGCTGAGGTGGGCGGATCACCAGGTCAGGAGTTTCAGACTAGCCTGACCAACGTGGTGAAACCCCGTCTCTACTGAAAATACAAAAAATTGGCTTGGTGGCAGGCACCTGTAATCCCAGCTACTCAGGAGGCTGAGGCAGGAGAATCGTTTGAACCCAGGAAGTGGAGGTTGCAGTGAGCCGAGAGCACGCCACTGCACTCCAGCCTGGCGACAGAATGAGACCCTGTCTCAATAAATAAATAAATAAAAATAAAATAAAATAGTTAGCCGGGCCCAGCTACTCAGGAGGCTGAGGTGTGAAAGTTGCTTGAACTCAGGAGTTGGCGGTTGCAGTGAGCTGAAATTGTGCCACTGCACTCCAGCCTGGGCAACAGCAAGACTCTGTGTCAAAAAAAATTAATTTGTCTGTGGTAGGGCCATTGACTTAATGAAAAATGTAATTTCATTTGAAATTTAAAAGTGAGTTTAGTTAATGATCTTGTCTTTGCAGTTAGATATGTCAAGAAAAAGAGATCAGACACATGTCCACAAATATCAAGAAAAAGACTGGCAATTAAAGGCCTGTTGTCAACCTAAAATAATTAAAAGCGTCAGAATCTAGTATAAAGGGAAATTTTTCAAGTGCACAGTTTGAGGATGTCCCACCTGGAAACACCAGTTCTAAAGTAATAGAGTCAAAGTTCTGAAGTAGGGAAGTTTTGGTTTTGTATAGGCGGAGACAGGAGTTTTTAGCAGGATTACAACATTTTTCATACAGGGTTGGCACGTAGTTACTGCAATTTGATTGGTTATAGGCAGTGTTTCTTTTTGGGGAGAGTACATTGGGGAAGGTGTAATAGTTATGGGTTTTCTGTCATATGGTTTGAGCATAAGCAGGACACCAAAGGGAAAGTTCCTCTCTAATAAGGGTCGTTAATTAAGAATTTTTAGTCGTTGTATAGAACAGGAAAAATGAAAGTGAGCCAATCTGTAATCTGAGAAACAGAAATGGTAACCATATGTGACTCAGATAATGGTCACGTCTCTCTCAAGGCTTAAAAACTGTTTTGGGGATTCCTACAGCTTTTAGATTCTGTTTCTTTTTTCTTTTTTTTTTTTTTTTTGAGACGGAGTCTCGCTCTGTTGCCCAGGCTGGAGTGCAGTGGTACCATCTTGGCTCACTGCAACCTCTGCCTCCCAGGTTCACGCTGTTCTCCTGCCTCAGCCTCCGGAGTAGCTGGGACTACGGGCGCCCGTCATCAAGCCCAACTAATGTTTTGTATTTTTAATAGAGAGGGGGTTTCACTGTGTTAGCCAGGATGGTCTCGATCTCCTGACCTTGTGATCCGCCTGCCTCGGCCTCCAGAGTGCTGGGATTACAGGCGTGAGCCACCGCACCCGGCCAGATTCTGTTTATGTTCATACTGTTTATTTGGTGCCATTGGCAGTGTTTGAGGATCTCTTAAAATTCAATGGTACTTCAAAGAGAGAACCATGTTTAATTATTAGCCCAGCAAACAAGAAACAGAAGTTTTTGTTTTTCTTTTTAAGATGAAGTCTCGCTCTCATCCCCCAGGCTAGAGTGCGATGGGTAGCTGGGGTTACAGGCACCTGCCACCACGCCCAGCTAATTTTTGTATTTTTAGTAGAGATGAGGTTTCATCTTGTTGGGCAGGCGGGTCTCAAACTCTTGACCTCAGGTGATCCGCCTGCCTTGGCCTCCCAAAGTGCTGGGATTACAGGCATGAACCACTGCGCCCGGCCCGCTTTTTTTCTTTTTTTAAACTTCTCTGGACACAACAATACAGTTCTGCTGTGTAAATCATCCATAATAACTATTAAGGACTAACAGTTGAATAAGAGGAGCTATTACAGACCTTTGGCCAAGTCATCATGTTTTACTTTCACAGAGAAAGAAACAGGCTTCGAGAGGTTAAGTCACCCACTTAGTAAATGGCAAAACCTAGATCTGGCTCCAAGATTGTTGAGAGGGGGAGTCCTGATGTTTTTTCTGCATAAGGGAAGGAGGTGAATATTTTGCTGACTGTGAATTCCCTGTGCCAAGCTGTGTGAATGGCTGTTATTGGCCACTCTTTCTTCCTTGCTGAGAGTTCTGGCCTCTGGAAGGGCATCAGGATCTCCTGGTAGAGCTGTGATGCCAGCTGGGAAGTTTGTGTGGTCTTTGGGGAGCCATTGCAGGTTTTTGGTAAGGGCGTGTGTGACACAGTGTGATGAGTGCCCACAGGTCATCTCCACTGGGATGTCTCCCCAGGTACCTGCGACACCACAGGACTATGGGTGGGCTCATATTCCAACGCCTGCTCTTCTTTCTGGGGCCCTCATATCAGAAGACCACCACTGTCCCCAAGGATGGACACTCGAGTCATCCTGAAGTCTTTTCCTCCCCCATTGTCACCTTCTCCTGTCCGTGCTACTACTTCCTAAATGTTCTTGAAAGTTGCCTTTTTCTATCTCCCTTGCTTCAGCCTTAGATCAGATTATATTAATTTCTTGCCTAGATTACAGCTGTACCCTCTTACCTGGTCTTACTGCCTAACCCCAGTTTCTCTTCAAAGGGGTGCCACAGAATCTTAGTAAATTACAAATCCAGTGCTGGTCTGGTTTTCAGGATGTACTTCCTCCTTGTAGCCTCTTGTGGCCTCCACCCCCTCCCGAGCTGTAACCCCAGACTCTCTTTGTATGTCTAACCCCCACAGTGGGTGATGAGTTCTTTTGCTCTTCCAGCACTCTGTGAGCTCCCACGCCCCCATACCTTTGCACATGCTGTACCTGTGACCCCAAATGCCCTTCTCCTGCTTTTCCTTCCTCTTCCTCATGCCACAAAATTTGACCCAGGCGTTGTAGTCTTTGGTTAGGTTTTGTGTTCAGCGTGTTCTCCTGGTCCTTGTGTAAGCCCTGGTCCATTTTTGTCTCCTTCACTTGTACAAAACTTCTGAGGGTAGTTTTGTTGCTGTAAGGTGAGAGTGAAATCGTATCAGCATTTCATAAACCAGCATTCTTTTTTTAACTACACCTGTTCAGGACAAAGAATAAGTGCTTTCTTCTTTAAATTAAGTATACTTTTCTGTAACTACAGTTGGGGTCTACTTCTATTCCAGTTTCAGTTTCTTCCATTTTCTGTATTTAATTTCTTGTCTTTCAAAGGAAATTTTTTTTTTTTTTTTTTTTTTTTGAGACGGAGTCTCCCTGTGTCACCGAGGTTGGAGTGCAGCGGTGCAGTCTTTTTTTTTTTTTTTTTTTTACTTTTTTTGTTGAGACAGAGTCTTGCTCTGTCGCCCAGGCTGGAGTGCTGTGGCTGGATCTCAGCTCACTGCAAGCTCTGCCTCCTGGGTTTACGCCATTCTCCTGCCTCAGCCTCCCAAGTAGCTGGGACTACAGGCGCCCGCCACCTCGCCCGGCTAGTTTTTTGTATTTTTTTAGTAGAGACAGGGTTTCACTGTGTTCGCCAGGATGGTCTCCATCTCCTGACCTTGTGATCCGCCCGTCTCGGCCTCCCAAAGTGCTGGGATTACAGGCTTGAGCCACCACGCCCGACCAACGGTGCAGTCTTGACTCACTGCAACCTCCGCCTCCCAGGTTCAAGTGATTCTCCTGCCTCAGCCTCCTGAGTAGCTGGGATTATAGGCGTGTGCCACCATGCCTGGCTAATTTTTTGTATTTTTGGTGGAGACAGGGTTTTACCATGTTGGTCAGGCTGGTCTCAAACTCCTGACCTTGTGATCCACCCGCCTCAGCCTCCCAAAATGCTGGGATTACAGGCATGAGCCACTGTACCTGGCCACCAGAAATTGTTTTAACTGATATTTTTTTCAATCCCTTCTCTCCTATTTTTTGTAGCTGTCATGATACTTTGTTTTGTTTTGTTTTGTTTGAGATGGAGACTCACTCTGTCGCCTAGGCTGGAGCACAGTAGCATGATCTTGACTCAGTGCAACCTCTGTCTCCTGGGTTCAAATGATTCTCCTGCCTCATCCTCCCAAGCAGCTGAGATTACAGGTGTGTGCCCTCACACCCAGCTAATTTTTGTATTTTTTAGTAGAGAGGGGTTTCACCATGTTGGCCAATCTGGTCTCGAACTTCTGAACTCAGGTGATCCACCCACCTCAACCTCCCAAAGTGCTGAGATTTCAGGCGTGAGCCACCGTGCCTGGCCTGAGCCACAGTGCCCAACCACTTTTTTTTTTTTAATGAAAATTTATTCTTAAGTGTACAACAGGCTCCAAGACCGTACTTCAACTAGCTATAGGTGGCAAAAGATGTTATGGCAGGGAATACAGATGTTTAAACAGGAATGGGACCAGGCGCACTGGCTCATGCCTGTAATCTCAGCACTTTGGGAGGCCGAGACCAGTCTGGCCAACATGGTGAAACCCCGTCTCTACTAAAAATACAAAAAATTAGCTGGGCATAGTGGCGGACGCCTGTAATACCACCTATTAGGGAGGCTGAGGCAGGAGAATCTCTTGAACTTGGGAGGCGGAGGTTGCAGTTGAGCCAAAGACTGCGCCACTGCACTCCAGGCCTAGGTGACAGAGTGAGACTCCATCTCAAAAAAAAAAAAAAAAAAAAAGGAATGGAACCAAGGGTCACCTTCGCCTCAAATACAAGGAACAGCTGGCTTTTTGCTGGATTTCTTAATACCACCTGTGACCAGGGGGCCCTTCCCTGTTGCTTTTAGCCCAGGGAGTTTCTTCTACTCCTCTTTTATTCTATTTGAAAGACTTATCTTCCTTGTCCATCTTCTTGGCCACTTCCTGAACTATTTTAGGGGCTCCTTGACACCTGTGAGCCATGCAAGCACACTGTCCCTGCAGTCCTAGCTCACTTACCCTCCCATCATAATCCTTTTTTGCTTTTACTGTTTGAATGTACTTGTTTCATGATTTTTCTTTTTGTCCTTGATTTTAGACAACAGGGTTAAGATCAAATATGGATTCTTAAAATTTTGTTAATCATCATTATTATTTTTCTGTAGAAGCTTATATAGGTGGCTTTCTTGTTTACCATGCCTTGGAGAAATAACGTATTTATTTTCTGCTCATTTGTATTATTTATGGATATGTTTACTAGGTTCATCAGTATGTTAACTTCAGTATCTTGTATATAATTAACATAGAAAAAGTTTTTATCCTTATTTTACCAAGAGCATCAACTTAGGCCAGACGTGGTGGCTCACGCCTAAAATCCCAGCACTTTGGGAGCCCAGTGTCGGGAGGTCACTTGAGGTCAGGAGTTCGAGAGCAGCCTGGCCAACATGGTGAACCTGTCTCTACCAAAAATTACAGAAATTAGCCAGGCGTGGTGGTACATGCCTATGATCCCAGCTACCCGGGAGGCTGAGGTGGGAGGATCGCTTGAGCCCAGGAGGTAGAGGTTGCAGTGAGCTGAGATCGTGCCACTGCTCTAAAGCCTGGGCAACAGAGTGAGACTCTGTCTCAAAAATAAAATTAAAATTTGCCATTTTAACCATGTGTACAGTTCAGTAGTGTTAAGTATATTCACATTGTTAGGCAATCACTATCCAGAACTTTTCATCTTGCAGAAGTATATCTCTATAACCTCCCCATTCCTTTTTTTAATGTGGTATGGCATAGGTATGGCTTTCATGTCAGTAAGAGTGGTTATACAATATTTTATTTTATTATTATTACTATTTTTTTTTGAGATGCAGTTTTGCTCTTGTTGCCCAGGCTGGAGTGCAAAGGCGCAATCTTGGCTCACCACAACCTCCACTCCTGGTTTCAAGTGATTCTCCTTCCTCAGTCTCCTGAGTAGCTGGGATTACAGGCATGTGCCACCATGCCCGGCTAATTTTGTATTTTTAGTAGAGACAGTTTCTCCATGTTGATCAGGCTGGTCTCGAACTCCCGACCTCAGGTGATCCGCCTGCCTAATCCTCCCGAAGTGTTGGGATTACAGGCGTGAGCCACTGCTCCCGGCCACAATATTTACACAGTTTTTCGAAAGGATAATACATATGTATCAAACAAGCTTCAAATGATACAAGTATGTTAATGAGTGAGAACAGCATATTTCCCACCTCTGTCCCCAGCCACCACTTCTAGACCCTCTCTTAGAGGTAACTACCTTTCCCAGTTTCTTGTCAATGTTGCTACATATCGTTCAGTTTATGTACCCAAGCTTCGTTGCTCTTAATGTTTTGCTAATATAAAAGCACTGTGGCCAGGCACGGTGGCTCACACCTGTATTCCCAATACTTTGGGAGGCCGAAGTGCGAGCATTGCTTGAGCCCAGGAGTTCAAGACCAGCCTGAGCAATAATAGCAAGACCTAGCCTTTACAGAAAAATAAAAATTAAAAAACTAGCCAGGTTTGGTGGCATGCTGCTGTAGTCCCAGCTGCTGGGGAGGCTGAGGCAGGAAGATTGCTTGAGCCCAGGAGTTGGAGTTTGCAGTGAGCTGTGATCATGCCACTGCACACCAGACTGGGTGAAAGAGCCAGACCTTGTCACTGAAAAAAGGAAAAAAGTATGGAGATGAATATCCTTAGAGCTCAAACTGTAAGCATTTTCTTAATTATTTTCTTAAGATAAATCCCTAAAAGTAGTATTACTGGGTCAAAGAGCATACATATATATATTTTTTTGGAATGAGGTTTTGCTTTTGTTGCCAAGCTGGAGTGCAGTGTCGCGATCTCAGCTCACTGCAACCTCTGCCTCCTGGGTTCAAGTGATTCTCCTGCCTCAGCCTCCTGAGTAGGTGGGATTACAGGTGCCCGTCACCATGCCTGGCTAATTTTTTTATATTTAGTAGAGATGGAGTTTCACCATATTGACCAGGCTGGTCTTGAACTTCTGATCTCAGGTGATCTACCTGCCTCGGCCTCCCAAAGGGCTGGGATTACAGGCGTAAGCCGCCACGCCCGGTGAGCATACATTTTTTTTTTTCTTTTTTGAGACGGTGTTTTCCTCTGTCACCAGGCTGGAGTGCAATGGTGTGATCTCTGCTCGCTGCAACCTCCTCCTCCTGGGTTCAAGCGATTCTCCTGCAAGTAGCTGGGACTACAGGCAGGTGCCACCACACCCAGCTAGTTTCTGTATTTTTAGTAGAAACGGGGTTTCACCATGTTGGCCAGGATGGTCTCGATATCTTGACCTTGTGATCCGCCCGCCTCAGCCTCCCAAAGTACTGGGATTACAGGTGTGAGCCACCGTGCCTGGCCCCAGCATACATATTTTTGAGGCTTGTGATGCACACTGTCAAATTCCATGCAGAAAGTATTATGGCGAGTTTCTGTCCCACAAAAAGTATATGCTAACATCAGGAAGAATTATTTCTATAAATGATTTTTAGGATCCTATGAACAACATCAACTATGCCTTTATCTGCTGAAACCAACTTCTTTCCTTTTTCTTTTGTCTTTTTTTTTTTTTTTTAAGACAGTGTCTCACTTTGTCACCCAGGCTGGAGTGAAGTGACACGATCTCAACTCACTGCTACCTCTGCCTCCCAGGTTCAAGCGATTCCCCTGCCTCAGCCTCCCAAGTAGCTGGGACTATAGGTGCCTACCACCACACCCAACTAATTTTTAGTAGAGTTGAGATTTCACCATGTTGGCCAGGCTGGTCTTGAACTTGTGACCTCAAGTGATCCGCCTGCCTTAAGCTCCCCCAAAGTGCTGGGATTACAGGTTTGAGCCACTGCGCCTGGCCTGAAACCAGCTTTTATATAGGTAATTGTTACTTTCTACTCTTCCCTAACAGGTTTTCTTAAATGTTTTCTTGGAGCCTTAAAGATGGAGATGACAGAAATGACTGGTGTGTCGCTGAAACGTGGGGCCCTGGTTGTCGAAGATAATGACAGCGGGGTCCCAGCTGAGGAGACAAAAAAACAGAAGCTGTCGGAATGCAGTCTAACCAAAGGTCAAGTTGGGCTACAGAATGACTTTCTGTCCATCAGTGATGACGTGCCTGGGCCTCCTGACACTGTCAGTACCAGGAAAGGTGGAAAGAATTCTGAGGCTCAGTTGGAAGACGAGGAAGAGGAGGAGGAAGATGGACTTTCAGAGGAGTGCGAGGAGGAGGAATCAGAGAGTTTTGCAGACATGATGAAGCATGGACTCACTGAAGCTGACGTAGGCATCACCAAGTTTGTGAGTTCTCATCAAGGGTTCTCGGGAATCTTAAAAGAAAGGTACATTTAGTTTATATATAAAGTTATTTTGATTGTATTAGATTTCTTTAGAATGAAATTAACTTTATATTCTTCCTCTTAGCTTTCTGTCTCCAAGGATTGTTTATACTGCTGGTCAAAAGGAATGGATAGGATGAAGGAAACCTACCTGAATAAATAGCCTTGGATTTTAAAATTTTAATTAATTAATTTTTTCCCTTTTTTTGAGAGAGGGTCTCGCTCTGTCACCCAGGCTGGCATGCAGTGATACAATCGTGCTTCAAATAAATTCATTCATGAAGGCGCAGTGGGTCACGCCTGTTATCCCAGCATTTTGGGAGGCCAAGGCGGGTGGATCACTTGAGGTCAAGAGTTTGAGACCAACCTGGTCAACGTGGTGAAACCACATCTATACTAAAAATATGAAAATTAGCTGGGCGTGGTGATGGGCACCTGTGGTCCAAGCTACTCGGGAGGCTGAGGCGAGAGAATTGCTTGGAGGTGGGAGGTGGAGGTTGCAGTGAGCTGAGATCATACCACTGTGTTCCAGCCTGGGCAACAGAGCAAGACTCCATCTCAAAAAATATATAAGTAGATAAATAAATTCATTAAATGGTTTCAGGTTTTCTCCTGAGTTTGTTTTATAATCTTAAACTCTTTTTTCATTTGAATGTGCCACAACTATGATAGAAGAAGGTAGTCTTTGGGGCCAGGTGGATCCCAGTGTGAAGTTCGCTACTTAATAGTTACTTAGCCTCTCTGAACCTCAGCATCCTCATTTAAAAAATAGATCAGGCCAGGCACGGTGGCTAACGCCTGTAAGCCCAGCACTTTGGGAGGCCGAGGCAGGCAGATCACTTGAGGTCAGGAGTTCAAGACCAGCCTGGCCAACATGGCGAAACCCCGTCTTTACTAATAGTACAAAAATTGGCCTGGCATGATGGCACGCGCCTGTAACTCCAGCTAGTTGGTAGGCTAAGGCAGGAGAATCACTTGAACCCGGGAGGCGGAGGTTGCAGTGAGCTGAATTGAGTCACTGCACTCCAGCCTGGGCAACAAAGCAAGACTGTCTCAAAAAAAAAAAAAAAAAAAATAGAGCCAGGCGCAGTGGCTCACGCCTGTAATCCCAGCACTTTGGGAGGCTGAGCAGGTGGATCACTAGGTCAGGAGATCGAGACCATCCTGGCTAACACAGTGAAACCCTGTCTCTACTAAAAATACAAAAAATTAGCCGAGCTTGGTGGTAGGCGCCTGCAGTCCCAGCTACTCAGGAGGCTGAGGCAGGAGAATGGCATGAACCCTGGAGGCGGAGCTTGCAGTGAGCCAAGATCCTGCCACTGCCCTCCAGCCTGGGCGACAGAGCGAGAATCCATCTAAAAAATCAATAAATAAAAATAAATAAATAAAATAAAATAAAATTTAAAAATGGATCATATTACCACATTGGGGTTGTTGAGGATTTTGAATAATGCATATAAAATATTTAACATAAAGGTAAGCTTCAGGCTAGTTCATGATAGGCTTACTGGGTTCTGATTGAATTAACCATACACCATATTTTATAATTTAATGTAGTGTGGACTGTCTGAATAGTCATAGGGTAATGTTAATAAGCTTTTGTTTTTGCATTTCTCTGGAAGAATATTCTAGAAGCTAAGAGGGTCTTTTCTTTAAGTTCTCGTATAAAACTTGAGCCAAGGTATGGTTCAGCATTCATTAAGAAACCAGAAAAGGCCAGGTGTGATGATTCATGCCTATAATCCCAGCACTTTGGGAGGCCAAGGCGGAAGGATCAGTTGAGGTCAGGAATTTGAGACCAGCCTGGCCAAAATGGTGAAACCCCATTTCTACTAAAAATATAGAAATTAGCTGGGCATGGTGGCACTTGCCAGTTATCCCAGCTAGTCGGTAGGCTGAGGCAGGAGAATCACTTGAACCCAGGACGCAGAGGTTGCAATGAGCAGAGATCGAGCCACTGCACTCCAGCCTGGGCAACAGAGCAAGACTCCATCTCAAAACAAACAAAACATACCCCAGAAAAAATAACTCCATGTGATTTTGCACTGAAGTTTTTTTTTTTTTTTTTTTTTTTAATTGAGAAGGAGTGTCGCTCTGTCGCCCAGGCTGGAGTGCAGTGGTGGGATCTCAGCTCACTGCAAGCTCCGCCTCCCGGGTTTACACCATTCTCCTGCCTCAGCCTCCCGAGTAGCTGGGACTACAGGCGCCCGCCACCTCGCGGCTAGTTTTTTGTATTTTTAGTAGAGACGGGGTTTCACCGTGTTAGCCAGGATGGTCTCGATCTCCTGACCTCGTGATCCGCCCGTCTCAGCCTCCCAAAGTGCTGGGATTACAGGCTTGAGCCACCGCGCCCGGCTGAAGTTTTTTTAAAATTCCTTGTTTTGCACAATAGTAAGGCTTACCGTTGATCAAGTTTATCCTAAAATTAATAGAAAACAGGATGTTAATTATCTGAAAGTTCATGTTTTCTTTTCATCAGATACTCCGACTTCGTTGTTCATGAAATAGGAAAAGATGGACGGATCAGCCATTTGAATGACTTGTCCATTCCAGTGGATGAGGAGGTAGAAGTAGCTCTTTAGCAAATGTCACCTTCTGTATAAAAATAGCACTTCCTAGAGATTTAGAAATTTAGAGCTTTACTAAACTTGAATTCTGTGTATGATTCATTGTGAGTTCTCATGGTTCTTTTAAAGGACCCTTCAGAAGACATATTTACAGTTTTGACAGCTGAAGAAAAGCAGCGATTGGAAGAGCTCCAGCTCTTCAAAAATAAGGAAACCAGTGTTGCCATCGAGGTAAATAATGCAAAAATATATGAAAAATTTTTTAGGATTTTAGTTGCTTTTTGGGTGGATGTTAAGTGTTTATGGAAAAAATTACAATGGTTAACAAAGGGTGACTTTGCTCTATTGGATCTAAAGGGTATTACACTAAAAACTTTTTTTATTGGGGCAAATAACTAGTATCCCAGATAAACTGTAGCCCCCCAAGAGTTACATTTTTGTTTAAAAACATTTTTATTTGGGTACAGTGTTACATGCTACTCCGAAGTCCTAGCTACTCTGAAGGCTGAAGCCAGAGGTTTATTTGAGCCCAGGAATTGAATACTAGCCTGGACAACATAGTGAAACACCATCTCTGAAAAAATATTTAGGGACCACAAATTAACAACAACGTATGTTGTTTAGAATCACAGAGTAACAATGGTACCATGTCTCTTGTAACAGGACCACCATTTGCTGCTTGTCAGGTGTGTCACCCAGGTCAGATTCTGGCTTCAACAGCTTCTTGGTCTCAGTTGGGACTCTGGGAAGGGGAAAAAATGGGGAAAGGAAGTAGGGGAGCATTTATTTGCTCATCGTGGGTCGATTCTGCTGTTTGAAGAAAAGAAGAGCTCAGCTACTAAATAGAATAGTAAATGTTGTTGTTAAAACTTTTGTTCGCTGGGCACGGTGACTCACACTTGTAATCCCAGCACTTTGGGAGGCCAAGGTGGGCGGGTCACTTGAGGTCCGGAGTTTGAGACCAACCTGGCCAACATGGCAAAACCCCATCTCTACTAAAAATACAAAAAATTGCCGGGCATGGTAGCGCGGGTCTGTAGTCCCAGCTACTTGGGAGGGTGAGGCAAGAGAATCATTTGAACCTAGGAGACAGAGGTTGCAGTGAGCGGAGATCATACCGCTGCACTCCAGCCTGGACGACAGAGTGAGACTCCATATCAAAAAAAAAAAAAAATTATGTTAAATTAATTTTGTACTACATTTTAATGTTATGGGGTTTTTGGTTGTCTGAAATTTCCCCTCCCATCACTTCTACTTAGTAAGTGTACTACAGCTTTTCAGAATTCATTATCTGCCCCTTGTCTCCCTCCCCACCTGAGCTTTCCAAAAGTGTGTGGTATTGCAATGTTAGAAATTTTACAAAATCTTTAGACAAAACCTTTAGCAATGCCAAGAAGAAAATTCCTGGCAGATTTCTAGAGCAATCCAGAAGGATGGTCCAGGTTTCCTTTGCTTGAACAATGCAGAGGTTTATCTTAGGCTTATAATATGTATTTTTGTATACATGTGGTAATATTTACTATTGTCTTAAAAACTGAGGTTTTCCCATCTACTGAAAGTCTTTATGTTTAAAAGGCATAAACTATGGGCAAGTTTCCTCATTTGTAAAATGAAGATGAAGGACTTTCTGAGTTTTTGAGGTCTAAACATGTATTCATATACACAAACTGTCATTCTCCTTGCTATCAGTAATTTCAGATCTAGACTCACTTTTTGCTCTGAAGAAGTCATTTACCTGTAATTGTAATGTAGTTTGGTGGGTTTTTTTCATTTTTTATTTTCTTGAAGTATCATCAAGTTGCTGGGCGCGGTGGCTCACGCCTGTAATCCCAACACTTTGGGAGGCCGAGGCAGGTGTATCAGCTAAGGTCAGGAGTTCAAGATCAGCCTGACCAACATGGAGAGACCCCATCTCTACTAAAAATACAAAAAATTATCCGGGCGTGGTGGCATGTGCCTGTAATCCCAGCTACTCAGGAAGCTGAGGCAGGAGAATCACTTGAACCCAGGAGGTGGAGGTTTCAGTGAGCCAAGATTGTGCCATTGCACTCCAGACTGGGTAACAAGAGCGAAACTCCGTCTCAAAAAAAAAAAAAAAAGTTTCGTCAAGTTTAGCTAGTAGCAGTTGCAGTGTATCTCGATGTTTTCAGCTTGCAAGTTACAACCCATTAATGGGTCATGAAATCAGTTTAGTAGTGGATCTCAACCAGCATTTTTAAAAAATGAAATAAAATAAGGGCTGGGCACAGTGGCTCAGGCGTGGAATTCCGGCACTTTGGGAAGCTGAGGTGGGCAGATCGCTTGAATTCAGGAGATCGAGACCAGCCTGGGCAACATGGCGAAACGCCATCTATACAAAACATAAAAAAATTCGCTGGGGCCGGGCGTGGTGGCTCAAGCCTGTAATCCCAGCACTTTGGGAGGCCAAGATGGGCGGATCACGAGGTCAGGAGATCAAGACCATCCTGGCTAACACGATGAAACCCCGTCTCTACTAAAAAATACAGAAAAACTAGCCAGGCAAGGTGGCGGGCGCCTGTAGTCCCAGCTACTCGGGAGGCTGAGGCAGGAGAATGGCATGAACCCCGGAGGCAGCCGAGATCCGGCCACTGCACCCCAGCCTGGGCGACAGAGCGACACTCCTTCTCAAAAAAAAAAATTAGCTGGACATGGAGGCACATGCCTGTAGTCCCAGCTACTGGAGAGGCTGAGATAGGAGGATGGCTTGAGCCTGGGAGGCAGAGGTTGCAGTGAGCCAAGGTCGCATCACTGCACTCCAGCCTGGGTGACAGAGCCAGACCCTGTCTCAAAAAATATATATAATAATAACAATAAAATAGAAAATATTTGTGCATTGCAAATAGTAAGTATCAATCTTTGTGAATTTTTTTTCGATTCTTAAAATAGGCATATATACACACATTTATGGTTATGTTTAGTAAAGAGGGAAAATGTCTCAGTATGAGATGCACTCACAAACTGAAAATATCATGTAACTAGTGCGTTTATATCATGTTGATTTTACTGTGAACCCATGTGCTAGAACTTCATTATAAAATAATTTAGAATAGAATTCAATAGGAAGCAGCTGTAGGTTGGATTGTTCTAAGGACTGAGCTTCTGACATACCAAAAGGCCTAGCTTTGCCTGCATTTTCACGTAGGAGCCCTAAGGTGTCTGTCCAGCAGAGACCCTGAGAGGGAGCATCTGGGTTGGTGGCTCCTGGGTTTGACAGCCTGGATTTCAAATCCAGCTCTACCACCTTCCAGCTATATAGCCGTAGACACAATTCCTCATTTCTAAATAGATATAATGGTGTTATGATGGAGAGATTACAAAGGTTAAATAAAATGATGACTGAAGTACTTTGTACAGTGTCTGGCAGATGGATGTGCTCCATCAACAGGCTCCCAGGATTTGCAATATTGGGAAGCTCTGAAATATTTCTGAGGCTGGGCATGGTGGCTCACGCCTGTAATCTCAGCACTTTGGAAGGCCGAGACAGATGGATCACTTGAGGCCAGGAGTTTGAGACCGGCCTGGCCAACATGGTGAAACCCCATCTCTACTAAAAGTACAAAAACTAGCCAGGCATGGTGTCACATGCCTGTAATCCCAGCTGCTCAGGAGGCTGAGGCAGGAGAATCCCTTGAACCCAGGAGGCAGAGGTTGCAGTGAGCTGAGATCACTCCACTGCACTCCAGCTTGAGCGACAGGCAAGACTCTGTCAAAAAATAAAAATAAAAGATTTTTGAAATTGTACGCAGGCACTTTTGTTATTTTGAGTAGTTAATAAGGTGAGCAGCGTTTTTACTAATTCACTGTATTACTTCCCTATTTAATGTTTGTTAACTTAGTGGTGTTGCTATCTGTTTTTTTAATAGGTTATCGAGGACACCAAAGAGAAAAGAACCGTCATCCATCAGGCTATCAAATCTCTGTTTCCAGGATTAGAGACAAAAACAGAGGATAGGGAGGGGAAGAAATACATTGTAGCCTACCACGCAGCTGGGAAAAAGGCTTTGGCAAGTAGGTGTCTATGGGCGGCTTCTTCCTGCCAGGCAGCCGTGAGCGGCAGGCCCGGCTCCTCGTTAGCCTTCCCTGTTCATGTTCAAGGGCTACTGTAGTGCTGCTCAGAGAACAATATTGATCATGTCCCTCCTTCAGAGAGGGTGAGTATTGTCACTTCAGATGCCAGCGCAGCCCAGCAGCCTGCCTGGCAAGGGGCATTAGGTCTTCTATGTGAGTAAAGATTTGCTGAAATTATAGTAGTGCCTGAGAGTCTTAGGAATTTGATATGTTCCCTGAAGAGCAGAGCATACTGAGTGGCAATTCAAGAAGAAAATAGAAGCATTATTGCTCATTCTGTGTTCTTCATGGAGGAAAGAAAGCTTTCAGATGAACAAAAAAGGCTTGTCACCTATCCCAGTGGCACATTTTTTGCGAGGCCCCTATATATTTGTGTGTTTTTTTTTTTGGAGACAGAATCTCCCTCTGTCCCCCAGGCTGGAGTGCAGTGACACAATCTCAGCTTACTGCAACCTCCACCTCCTGGGCTCACGCCATTCTCCTGCCTCAGCCTCCCTAGTAGCTGGGACTACAGACACCCACCACCACACCTGGCAAATTTTTTTGTAGTTTTAGTAGAGACGGGATTTCACTGTGTTAGCCAGGATGGTCTCAATCTCCTGACCTCGTGATCCGCCTACCTTGGCCTCCCGAAGTGCTAGGATTACATGCGTGAGCCACCGCGCCCAGCCAAGGCCCCTATATTGAAAGAGGCTTATTTTTTGCCAGGCCCCTATATTGAAAGAGCTTTTGCTTTCCAACTGTATCTTCTTCAGTCACACATAAAAAATACGGAATATATAGAAAGACACCCTTTTGTCTCAGCCCATCTTTTGTCGTCTGTCATTCATTTGAAATGGGCATATTCCCAATGAGTGACCGATATTTATGTTCTAATAAATATCTGTGTTTTCTACAGCCACAAAAGTTTCTATTTGCATATAACCTTTCAGGAAAATTAGGTAATTTTTTTCTTTTACCTACCAAATTGACAGATAAAATTAAAATGAAAATTACAACAAGAAAAAGTTACTTCCTTACCCTCCTCTCCTACCAGTGGTGACCTGTATTAATGAACAGTTATTCCCAGATATATATGTTGGGGCAAAATTCTAAGACCATATGACAAAAACCTGTTTATTTATTAGGGCTCTGTCAGTATTCTTTTAGGTTAATTCAACAGTTAATACTGTGATGGATGAAGCCTTAATTGCTTATAACCGTGTTTCTAGTGAAATTAGAGGGTGTAACAAAAAAGAGAACAGGAGAAAAGCTTAGCTGTGCCTGAAGAAATAATCTAGTCAAGTCAGCAAGTCTGGATAGTGCTATAGAATGAGATACCTAAGCAGTTCCAGAGGAAGAGGTGGGGATCAGAGGCCAGTTTTCAGTGAACACTGAAAAGAAAAGCCAGATGATGTGTCCTGGAACTGCTTGGGGCATGAGTTGTCAGTTACTTTTTGCTTCACAAACAATGATGTGGTTGCTGTATGTTTCTTTAATGTCTAGGTCATGGTGTAAAATATCACTGGAGCAGCCTTTTCTCAGCCAAGGTTGTTCAAAGAGGAGTACGCCCAGTGGAAAGTGGTTTGAGCCACTGTTGGTTCAGTTCTCCCAAGGATAGTGTATAGGTAGTAATTACTCTAGATGGAGAGGAGAGGTGACTTGCTACAGACAGCGATGCCTTGGGGCACTTGGTCCTCATTCTGTCAGGGAACCCAGTTGGGAAGGCTGCTAGGGAGTTACTTTTTGTCAAGAAACAGCCCACGTTGGTCAGCAGTGCTGCCCATTATGAAGGCAGGAAGACAAGGCAAGGTCTTACTCTGCTTGGTGTGGTCGTGAGGAAGCAGGTTGGAAAAAGCAAAAACTGTTTTTTTTGACAGGTGGCTTCTTGGAAGTAATAATCATTTCTTAGGATGCTAGGTTTTGTGAGAGGATGGAGAACATTTTCAGACCAGAGCAGCCATTACAGTCTTTCTACCCATCCCCTTCATTAAACACGGTGCCAGGTCTCTCATGTTGTGTTTTTATCCACGTTTTCTCTGCTTATGCCACACCTACCTTTCATTTTTTGTTGTTACAAAGTTTCCTTAAGATTCTACAAGTGAAGTGCTGAGCTGTAGAGCTGTGTCATGTGAACTACCCTTCCTCATTTTCCTTTGGGCACCTGCAGTAAGATAGGAATTTCTCACTTTAAAAAGAAGCAAGAAGGAAGTCAGATTGGATCAACCCCACTTGTGTAGAGAACCACACTTCTTGAGCTTGTGGTGTTGTGGCATTTATTCAAAGATGGACTAAATCTCTGCCATCTGAGCTGTTTTCTCCCACCTCCTCATGGAAGGCCACCCCTGGCCTGCATTCATCTTTTACAGACCCCACTCTTCCCAAGCTGAGAGTGGCCTAAAGTGAACACCCCTAGGAAAGGAAGAAGAGCTGGTATCCAGAGATTATTGTTCATGGGCCTCTACCAGTGACAGCTTGGCCTCCTGAGCCGTCTTGCCTAGCATTTGAATGATTTAGCTTTTAAAGTATCATTACAAAGCTTTGTAATTTACAATTTTTTTTTTAGCTGTATTACTACCAGATCCTGATATAAATTGTTATTGGTGGGTTATACATTATCTAGCAGATTCACAATATTCTTAACCTGAACTTTTCTCAGATAGAACTGTGCATCCTAAAACATAGATGTGGTAGATTCTAAATCATGGTGCCCAAACACCACAAATTACCAACTATTTAAACTCAGACATTATTTTATGTGTTCAGCCAGTCTCATAGGGCACATTGCTTTACCTACCAAAGTGTATATATGGTATTTTTTTGAAAATACTATCTAACCTATTATAACATTACTGATAATTTATATTTTGAGACAGATAGTATACATTCCAAATGCCTCTGAGAACATAATTGTTAAAGACTTTACGTAAAAAAAGAAAATTCTGCCATGTAATATGTATAGGTTCTCTATACTTTCTGAATTGAATTGTCCCCAGGAGGGATCCCTGTGTGTAGGAATCCATAGAGACTCAGAAGGAAGAGCCAGACAGGTACAAAGAAGCTCTCTGGGAAAGACTAGTATTATGGAATCCACAGGAATAGGGAATCGCAATAATCAGAGTGGTCAGTGGACTACCATTGCTTCCGTTCCTGTAGCAATGGAAAATGCTACAGGTAGATCCAGCAAGATAATTACTCTGAAGCCTATCAGTTTAGCAACATGGAAGTTGTTGGTGTTTTTTCAGCAGAGCATTCTAGTGGAATGATGAGGTTGGAAACCAGTTTACACAGTAGGTTGAGATGGAAGGTAGTTTATACAGACTGCTTTTTTGAATAACCTGCAAAGAGGAGAAGAAGGGAACATGATTAAGGAGAGAGGAACATGGGTTAGGCTTTTAAGATGGAAGAGCTGTGAGTTATTTATATATGCAAGGGAGACAATGGAGGGCCGGGTGCAGTGGCTCACGCCTATAATCCCAGCACTTTGGGAGGCCGAGGCGGGCAGATCACTTGAGGCCTGGAGTTCCAGACCAGTCTGGCCAACATGGCAAAACCTTATCTGTATAAAAAGAAAAATGTATGTTTTCAAAAAAGAAAGAGACAACGGAGAGGGAAGGTGAAAATTCAGGGAGGAGAATAACAAACTAAAGGTAATGGGTGGAGTAGAATCCCTGAAAAAACTGAAGGTTGGTGTACAGGGGTGCGATGGTGGGAATGACCTTGAATAAGAAGGAAAGAATGTTCTGCATGCTACCCCATCTTTTCATCTTTCTCAGCTAGAAACATTTTTCCTTCCTTATTCATGGAGATCTCCGTGCTCAATAAATGAAACTTCCTGAACTTGGTTTCCCTTTTATCTGGTTTCCATTTCTGCTAGACTGGGACTGCCTTGTCAGGCCCTCAGAAGCTGGAAGCAGCCTTCTTCAAATAGGAACCATATTACCCAGCTTGGGAATTCTGTGCATTTGCAGTATAAATCAGTGTCTCAAAAATGTCTACAAGTTATTTTAAATTCACTCAAATTATAAAGCTAAGTATATGCTGCTTAGCATTCTTAGGGGGTGGAATTTTATAAAGTCACACAAATTGCCCAAAATAAATGGAGACTCATTGATTTTTCTGTTATTTAAAATATTTCCAGTTAATCAATGCATATACTTAACTATTTTTTATATTGAGTGCACTTAGAAAAAGAATACATACTTGTATCTGTTGTTTGCAAAGGAGATAATTGTATGCATGCTCAGTGCTTGGATTTGCTAAATAGAAGATGCATGCTTGTGAGCCAAAACTCATACTCTGTTGTCATGGTTTCTCTTAAGGTATAGCAGCATTTAGTTTTTAAGTCTTGTGGCTTCATATATTTCTTGCCATTATACTTATTATGAATACTCTGAAGAGGTAGTTGAGAAAAATGTAGCTACACTTCCTCAGCTTTTATCACAAGTGTTTTTAAAGTTTTTATTGTGGACATTTTCAAACTTGCAGACAAATAGAGGAAATAATATATGGAACCTATGTACCCATAAACCATCTTCAAGATTATCAACATTCTGTTGTTTTATTGATCTATTCTTCCTACTTTTTTTTCTTGCTGGAGCATTTTAAAGGAAATTCTACATAGCATGGCTTTTCACTCATAAATATTTAAGTATGTATTTGCCAGATGAGGACTGAAACCCCAAACTATTAACACATCCAAAAACATCAACAATAATTTCTTCCTATTGCATATTTGGTTTTGCTGTATCTCAAAAATGTCTGTCTTATATACAGATGGCTTGTTCAAAGAATGTTAAAAACAAGGTCAGAACATTGCACTCATTGATAAGCCTCTTAAGTCATCTCTTAAATCTTTTTTAATCTATAAAGAACTTAGCTGTTTTGTATAATATTTAACATTTTTCAAATTTAAAAGCCTTTATAATTCAATGCAAAAAATTCATGAGACCCGGAAAAGTACAAAGCAAAGCAATAATTACTTGTAGTCTCACTATCAAAAGAAAAGATACAAATAGCATTTTGGTACATGTCCTCCCATATTTAAGAAAACAAATCTCTTTTTGGGGAAGCATTTACTATCCTTAAACCTTTTGCTTCAGCCCATGGGTACAGACAGTGCAGCTCTGAGGATGAACTAACATGCCCGTTGTGAAGGGATTGAGACTAGGAGGCTGTACCTGTAGGAGAGTTTTCTACTTGTTCACTGTTTGCCTCTAAAACATTCCATTGTTAATGTCTAAATCGCTGTTAACCCACCGTATAACTACCGGGTGCTGTAGAAGTCCTCAGTGTAAACTTATCATGCGATCATTTGCATGTTCACCTCTAAAGCACTTTAATATTATCAATTAAACATTGCTCTTTTGTGCTCTTTATGCTGTGCATTTGGACAGAGGTCAGAACTGCAGCAGGTAAGAGCATTTGGCGTTTCATGTAGATAAAGTGAAATGCCAAAGATTTTGTCACAAGTACTAAGTATAGACAACTTTGCTTAACTGATAGTGAGCTGGAAGGAAAACCGAAAATGATATTCCTACTCAACAGTTTTCTGAAGAACTTGTGAGGAATTCACACCAAGAACTAAAGAAATACTTGTAATACTTTTCTGTCCAAGACAGAAAAAACTCACATATTTATCAAGAAGGAAGGGTGATTCACTAGGCATACATGCTATGGCAGTTTTCTGAAATGGTTTATGGATTCTTTTGTTCTTTTCATTGTAGCTTAAATCACTAACTTACCAAACAGTGCTTTTGCCTTGACAAAGCCAGGTATCGAAAGTACCAACTTCAGTACCAGCAGTATCTTAAGCCTCTGAAGATAAAGGATTCATGAGTTCATGAGAAAGGATTGTTTTTAAAAGAAGAGGACTCTTTCTAGGAATTGTTGTATGAAACATTTTTTCAGCTTTTCTTTCGTGGAGTTACAGTAATCAGATGAACTAGATGTATTGTTTAAGTAACAACTGCAGCTCTATGCCACAAAAGACTTATGAATGTTATTGTACAGTGTCTGTAAAGTGCAGTTTGGGCTTACATATTTTTCCCAAAGTACTTAAATAAAAATATACACACTTTGAGCAGCTTAAATCTAAATCATATATATGTATGTGTGTCTATATATATGTGTGTGTGTATATATGTATATATATACATGCATACTTTTTGTTTGTTTGTTTTTGAGACGGAGTCTCGCTCTTGTTGCCCAGGCTGGAGTGCAATGGCACGATCTTGGCTCACTGTAACCTCCGCCTCCCAGGTTCAAGCAGTTCTTTTGCTTCAGCCTCCAAAGTAGCTGAGATTACAGGCACCCGCCACAACGCCCAGCTAATTTTTGTATTTTTAGTAGAGACGGGGTTTTACCATGTTGGCTGGGCTGGTTTCAAACTCCTGATCTCAGGTGATCTGCCTGTCTCAGCCTCCTGAAGTGCTGGGATTACAGGCATGAACCACCGCACTCGGCCTAAATCTTAGATTTTTTAACACAGGATTGAACAGCTGAAGTAACACTAGCTGCTCAGAAGTTAGCATTTAACCTGGCTTAATTTTTTTATGTTCTGTTTTTTAATTTAAAATATTTTTCTTTATTTTTTGAGACAGGGTCTTGCTGTATCACCCAGGCTGGAGGGCCGTAGCATGATCTCGGTTCACTGCAGCCGCCACCCGCCGGGTTCAAGTGATCCTCCCACCTCAGCCATCTGAGTAGTTGGGACCACAGGTGTGCACCACCATGCCTGGCTATTTTTAGTGGAGATGGGTGTTGCCATGTTGCCCAGGCCAGTCTTGAACTCCTGAGCTCAAGCCATCTGTCTGCCTTGGCCTCCCAAAGTCCTGAGATTACAGATGTGAGCCACCGTGCCCAGCCACATTTTAGCTTTTTATTTTTAATATGGATAGATAATATTAAGTGTCCAACTATAGGAAATGTAATACCTCTAGTCTACACAGCTATAAGCACTTAACCTATATTTCTTTATCAGACTAGAACTGATTTCCCACTCAAAGGTTCTATAGCGAAAAATGAGCTCTTACACATAACTTTTACTATGGTGTATATAACGTTAATTTTTTTGCTTTCAAGATCCAAGAAAACATTCTTGGCCAAAATCTAGGGGAAGTTACTGCCACTTTGTGCTATACAAGGAAAACAAAGATACCATGGATGCTATTAATGTACTCTCCAGATACTTAAGGTGAGTTACTGTTGTTATGCCTATACAAAATCAAAGCAACAGAAATGTATATTCCTTTTTCCATGCTAATGGAAAAAGGAGCAGGAGGAGCACGGAAGCAAACGCTCCTCCCAATGATAGTTTTTCTTTCTTTTTTTTTTTAGACAGTCTCACTCTATCACTCAGACTGGAGTGAATGATGGTATGACCATGGCTCACTGCAGCCTTGACTTCCTGGGCTCAGGCATTCCTCCCACCTTACCCTCCCGAGTAGCTAGGATTACAGGCATATGCCACAATGCCAGGCTAATTTTATTAGGTTTTAAAGACAGAGTCTCACTATATTGCCCAGGCTGGTCTTGAACTGCTGTGCTCAAGCAGTCCTCACACTTCAGCCTCCCAAAGAATCACCGATTGGCCTGGCACAGTGTGGCTCACGCCTGTAATTCCAACACTTTGGGAGGCCAAGGCGGCAGATCATGAGGTCAAGAGATCAAGACTATCCTGGCCAACATGGTGAAACCCCGTCTCTACTAAAAATACAAAAAATAGCTGGGCGTGGTGGCGTGCGCCTGTAGTCCCAGCTGCTCAGGAGGCTGAGGCAGGAGAATTGCTTGAATCTAGGAGGCAGGTTGCAGTGAGCTGAGATCGCGCCATTGCACTCCAGCCTGGCAACAGAGCAAGACTCCATCTCAAAAATAAATAAATAAATAAAACCACCGATCACAGATAGGAGGTGCCTTGTTTCCTCCAGGCATGAGCCACTGTGCCAGGCCATGAGGATAGTTTTCTTAGGCAATGGATGAATTAATTTTTTTGACCCCCACATGCATAGTGCCAATAATTCAAGATGAAAATTCCATAAGTAAATGATTTGCATGCAGTTGAGAGTTACCAATCCATGTGGCTGAAAATAAAAGTTAACTTTCTCTTTTGAAAGCCTATACTTATCTTTGACGTGGTTGCAGAGGTTGGTTTTGCCAGACTGGTAGCTCTCAATTCCTGGAGACTGACTAAACCTGAGACCGGTCTGATTTTCTCACAGGAATGTAAATATAGCAGAGACTGGATCTCTGGGGATCGGCAAGGTGCCAAAGCTTTTCTTAAAAATGGAAGTGGCTACACACCACAGCAAGTCTGTATGCTGTGGAAATTTGGTCTCCAATATATATTTAACTCATTTTAAATATGGTAACACAGTGTATTAGTTTGCTAGGACTTCTATAACAAAATACCACAGACCAGGTGGCTTAACAGAAATTAATTTTCATATGCTTCTCAAGGCTAGCAGTCCCAAGCTCAAGGTGTCGGCAAGTTTGTTTTTTTTTTCCGGAAGCCTCTCTCCTTGGCTCACAGATGGCTGCCTTCTCACTGTGTCCTCATGTGGCATTTTCCCTGTGCACGCACACCCTGGTATCTCTGTGTGTCCACATTTCCTCTTATGAGGACACTGGTCAGATTGGATTAGGGCCCACCCTAAATGGCCTCATTTTAACTGAATCACCTCTTTGAAGGCCCTATCTCCAAATACAGTCACATTCTGAGGTCCTGGGGGGATCAGAGCTTCAACATACTAATTTTGGGGGAGACACAGTTCAGCCCATAATACACAGTGCCCAATTAGGTAACATTTATTGTGCTGTATTTATTAACTCTCTGGGAGAGAGTCTGTGATACTACGCCTGTACCTGAGCCAAAGAGAACAGACTCTTCCTGACAGGAATAGATAGGTGGGGAGGGAGTTCCTCCGAGGTCGGGAGTTGAGGATTGCTCAGGGTTTAAGAAATCCTTCCTGACTTTCCTTCTCATATGGAACGGTTAAGTTTATAAAATACTTCTTAGTTAACTAGGTTACTTACATCTTCGTATCAAAACTATTCAGATCCCAGCTTTAGCATTTCATTTGGCTTTTTTCGTTTTTTAATACAAAGCAATAGCAGCATTTTAGGAAAATTCACACAGTCACTTTTTAAAAATTGAAGATGAATTTTCATAGTGGTACGTTATACCTCTAGAATGCATTTTTCTTTGTTTTCACTGTCTTATGTAATGAATTGCAGGTGATGGGTAGGAAGTGTGTTGTGGCCTTTTTTGTTGCTGGTTAGCCAAATCTTTGAACAGCATCAGTTATTTACTAATAGCTACAAATGTTTACACTACTAAGAAAGGAATTATTGACTGGGTGCGGTGGCTCACCCCTGTAATCCCAGCACTTTGGGAGGCCGAGGCGGGTGGATCACGTGAGGTCAGGCATTCAAGACCAGCCTGGCCAACATGGTGAAACCCCGTCTCTATTAAAAATACAAAAAATTAGCCAGATGCAGTTATACCTGTAGTCCCAGCTACTTGGGAGGCTGAGGCAGAATTGCTTGAACCTGGGAGGCAGAGGTTGCAGGGAGCCGAGATTTGTGCCCCTGCATGCACTCCAGCCTGAGTGACAGAGAGAGACTGTCTCAAAAAAAAAAAAAAAAAAAAAAAATTGGCCATCATTTACTTTTTTTTTTTTTTAAGAGACCAGGTCTCACTATGTCACCCAGGCAGGTGTGTAGTGTGCAGTGGCTGTTCACAGGCATCATCATAGCGTACAGCAGCCTTGAACTCTGAGTGCAGACAGTCCTCCCCCCTCAGGCCTCCCCAGTAACTGGGACTGTAGGTGCATGCCACCACACCTGGCTATCATTTACTTTTCTAGCTTGCATATGAATTTATGTTGTTTTCATAGATTTTTTTTTTTCTTTTTTTGAGATGGAGTCTCACTCTGTGGCCCAGGCCGGAGTGCAGCAGTGTGATCTCGGCTCACTGCAACCTCAGCCTCCTGAGTTCAAGCAATTCCCCTGTCTCAGCCTCCCGAGTAGCTGGGACTACAGGTGCACACCACCACACCCAGCTAATTTTTGTATTTTTAGTAGAGATGGGGTTTCACCATATTGGTCAGGCTGGTTTTGAACTCTTAACCTCGGGTGATCCACCCGCTTTGGCCTCTCAAAAAGTGCTGGGATTGTAGACATGAGCCCCTGCACCTAGCCTTCCTGGATTCATGTTAAAATAAAGTTTCTCTTCATTCTTCTCTTACTGTGTTACGATTTTAAGTATGTTTATATTAAAACTTGAATTATGAGAATTAGGGTCCTTATGATATTATGGTATGTGACTTCAGATGATCTTGTTTCTCTCTTACCAGAGTCAAGCCAAATATATTCTCCTACATGGGAACCAAAGATAAAAGGGCTATAACAGTTCAAGAGATTGCTGTTCTCAAGTAAGTAGAGAGCACGTAACAGGATTTATACTGTAAAAATCCTGGCACTGCTTTTCAAAATTCTCAAATTTACTTTGGGGGTTTCTCTCTTTCAACTTTAGATGGTGCTTCTGCCTGTTTAAAAATTACTTTTCATTTTGTTTTTTTTCTTCTTCTTATCTATGAAACGTGTATTATTTGTGTAATTTTTATTTTATTTATTTATTTTTTTGAGACAGAGTTTCGCTCTTTTTGCCCAGGCTGGAGTGCAATGGCGCAATCTTGGCTCACCACAACCTCCGCCTCCCAGGTTCAAGCGATTCTCCTGCCTCAGCCTCCTGAGTAGCTGGGATTACAGGCATGCGCCACCACCCCGGCTAATTTTGTATTTTTAGTAGAGACGGGGTTTCTCCATGTTGGTCAGGCTGATCTTGAACTCCCGACCTCAGGTGATCCACCTGCCTCAGCCTCCCAAAGTGCTGGGATTACAGGCGTGAGCCACCACCCCCGGCCTGCAATTTTTAAATAATTTTTTTTGGTAAAGCCAAGAGAATAAATGCTTCTATCTCTCTTTTGTTCATTCATTGTTAAATATAACTGTTATTTAAAATTACAAAACAGTGAACATGCTGTTTTGTTGTACACTCGAGATCTGCAGATAAAAATGATGGTCTGTGTTTTTGAAGCAATTATAATTAGTGGAATAGGCAGACATGTAAATCAGAACTTCTCCTGCAGTGAGATAAATGCTGAAATAGAGATATACTTTGGATGTTAATGTATGCCTGTCAACAAGCATAGGACTTGATGTGGAGGGAACACAGGAAAGCTTTCATAGAAAATGGAATGCTGAGTTTTAATTTAGTTCAAGGCTTCTCATCCTCTGCAGTGTTGCCCTTTGGGGCTGGATAATTCTTTGTTGTGGTGACTGTCCTGTGCGTTGCAGGATGTTTTGCAGCATCCCTAGCCTCTACCCACTATGTAGCAGTAGCAACTCCTTGCCCACTTATGGTAGCAAAGAATGTCTCTAGGCATTGTCAGATATTCCCTGAGGGCCGGAATTGCCCTTAATTGGGAACCACTGGTCTAGATTCTAGAAGGATGAGTAGAGATTTCCTGGGGCTGGGTAGGATTTAGGGTTGTTTTTTCCAAACCAAAAAAGCAGTTTAAGAAAAGACATTGGAAAGCATATTTGGTACCTGGCATGTACTTTAGTTTTTGAGGAGCATAGCAAGAAATAAGGATCTAGGAGTTAGGCAGGACATACATCCTGAAGGGCCTATTAGGTCAGGTTGAGGATCTTTGCCTCGACCTTAATCTAAACGGGGAGTGATGTATAGAGGCTGGATTACGGATCGCGGGTGGAGCAAGACGTGCGAAACTAGAGACCAGGGCTTTTGTCATATTCTGGGGAGGGAGAATAAGAGTCTGAGCCCAGTTAGTCACAGTGAAGGTAAAAGAGAAAGGATAAATTTAATAGCTGTACTGTGTCAGACACATTTAGGCTGTCATATTAGTATACCTCCAGAGGCAAGGAATGGTGGGAGAGAGAAATAACATAGGGGCAAGGAAACTTCTAGAGGTGGTGGATGCATTGTCCTTAATATGGTAATGGTTTCATGGGCTTATACACATGTCAAAACTTGTACATTTTAAATGTGTACAGTTTATGTCAGTCGTACTGCAATTAAAAATGAAGTATGCTATGTTTGCTACCTCCACTTAAATCATGTATTTGTTTTGGTTTCTCGGATTTTTTTTTTTTTTTAGACAGAGTCTTGGTCTGTCATCCAGGCTGGAGTGCAATGGTGGGATCGTGGCTCACTGCAACCTCCGCCTTCCCAGTTCAAGTGATTCTCCTGCCTCAGCCTCCCAAGTAGCTGGGATTACAGGCATGTACCAGTGCACCTGGCTGATGTTTATATTTTTAGTAGAGATGGGGCTTTGCCATGTTGGCCAGGCTGGTCTTGAACTCCTGACCTCAGGTGATCCACCCAGCTCAGCCTCCCGAAGTGTTGGGGTTACAGGCATTAGCCACCATACCCAGCCCAGATATTTATTTTGAATTTTCTCATCTTTTTATAAAGAATTTGTGGTGGTATCTCCTGTTTACTCCATAGTCCCCTACAGTTGGGCTTCTTTCCCACCACTTTTCTGATTCGCCTGAAATAATGTAGTTGTTGAACTGGTTGCATCCTAATATTTATTCCATTTCTTTTTCTTCCTTGACCTTGGGATAGTGGCATGATGTCATAAAAGCAGTCATCTCACCATTGCTTTTACTGGTGGTGTGTACAAATATTGAAGCATTTGAAAGAGAGCAGGAGTAAATACATAAAGATGAGGTGTTCCTATCTGGTGGCCTGGTTTCATTTTCTCCCTGTGGCATATAGAATGTAAGAATAAAGGAGCAGGAGTGGGTAAGGGAGCTTGAAAGAGAGTGAAGATTTGAAATAATCTCTGTGGGTAATGGGCCAGGGGCTCCCCAGAAACTCAAAAGAATGGGGGTAGGGGGACAGGGGTTTGAAGGCTCAGGCTTTCTCATCCTCTGTGGATAGAGATGTCACAACAGAAGGTTTTTGCCTTCTCTTTGGTATCTAAAATACCTAGTCACTTCCTATGATTTCTAGCTGGCTCTGTGAATTTTGCTTCTGATAAAAAAAAAGTTGGTTTATTTTGTTTCTTTCTCTTTTTTTTTTTTTTGGAGATGGAGTCTCACTCTGTCACCCAGGCTGGAGTGCAGTGGCGCGATCTCGGCTCACTGCAAGCTCCGCCTCCTGGGTTCATGCCATTCTGCTGCCTCAGCTTCCCGAGTGGCTGGGACTACAGGTGCCCACCACCACACCCAGCTAATTTTTTGTATTTTTAGTAGAGATGGGGTTTCACCGTTTTAGCCAGGACGGTCTCGATCTCCTGACCTCGTGATCCGTCCGCTTCAGCCTCCCAAAGTGCTGGGATTACAGGCGTGAGCCACCACACCCAGCCACTTTCTTTTTTTTTTTTTTAATCTGAGATGGAGTCTCACTCTGTTGCCCAGTCTGGAATGCAGTGACACGATCTCAACCCACTACAACCTCCGCCTCCCCAGGTTCAGGTGATTCTCATGCCTCAGCCTCCCAAGTAGCTGGGATTACAGGCGTGCTCCACCATGCCTAGCTAATTTTTTTGTATTTTTAGGAGACATGGGGTGTCACCATGATGGCCAGGCTGGTCTTGAACTCCTCATCTCAAGCAATTCACCCACCTTGGCCTCTCAAGGTGCTGGGATTAGAGGTGTGAGCCACTGCACCCCGCCTATTTTGTTTTCAACCCAGAAAGAACTAGGTAGAAAATGAAAGGCCTGCCATAACTGTACTTCCTCCGAGATCACCTTATTCGCAACATGGTATATATTTTTTGGGGGACTTTTTTTCCTTTTTAAACAACAATACTTACATATTCTTGTTTTGAACAATAGGTAGTATACCTTATTTCCTGTAGGTATATAGCAAAATATATTTAAATATGTGGATATATCCTAATTTAAACCATTACTTTATTTTTGAATGTTACATTGTTTCCTCTTTCTTGCTATTATAACTTGCTATTATAACCCAAATATAATAATGCTATTATATTTGTAGCTAAATCTTGGCACACATCTGTGATAACTTCATTAAGATAAACTTAGCAGTGAGATTACTGACTTAAAGGGAATATGACATTTTAACGTGGTTTGTCTTTTTTCTTTCCATCTGCTGGTCAAAACACAGAAATTCTCTCTCTCTTTTTAATAGCAAAGCCTAATTGTCCTGCAAAAAAGTGGTACCAATTTACCACCTTTATTCTAGTTCCCTAGAATCTTCCTCAGCATGGTGTTATGATGGGGGCGGGGAGTCATTTGCTAATTTGAGGGTCAAAAAATGGCATCTTGTTATTTTATTTTGCATTTTCTGATGTGAAGTCTTTGAATAGTTGAAGACTAAGAATATTTCTTTTTTTTCTTGGTCAGCCAGCAGGTGTCACACTTCATCAGGACACTGCTCTGTCCTCAGATTTTTGCTGCCTTTATCATCTTCCTGTTGACTTAGTAAGAAACTGTGTTAGACACCTAAATGTTGGCCCTCTGAAAGCACACAGCACTTATCTCGCGGATACAGGCTACATTAGTTTGTTTAATGGATACATGGGGCCAGGCAGATTGGCCTTTCCCGTGGGAACTCGTGAACAGGAGAAACCCACTCTGCCACACAAGCATTTGAATGATTGCTGGATTGATCACTCCTGGGGATAAGCAGCACGTCTTTTCAGCTTCATGAAACTCTAAAGCTACCTAGTAATTTTAGCAGGGTCTCAGGCAGGAACAGTCTCATTCAGAATGATTTGTTTCTTTTCCTGCCTGTTCCTGCCAGTCTCCTTTCTGAACTTGGGCCAGTATTTCCCTGGCTTTGTTAATTAAGGTTTTCTGTGCAACATGTTGCTTAATTGGTTCCTGATGTTTAAAAGCAAGATTTTCATATTCCCTAGTTACTCACTGAATTTGCTGTAAATTTGCATCCAAAGAGCTTGATGTGGGATCATAATTAAAACTGTGAATTGTATCATGAAGACATTGTCAGCTTCATTCCATTTCTCAGGGAGCACCCACCCCAACCAGAGCTGAGTATACTTCTTGCTTTTTGCTGTGCTGGAATTTAGAGGTAGATGTCTATCGTATATTCAAGAATTGATACTACTCTTCAGTCACAAAAAAGAATGAAACAAAATACTGATATATATTTAAACATGGATAAACCTTAAAAACATTCCACTAAGAAGTCAGGCACACAAGGCCAGATATTGTATGATTCTGTTTATATGATGTGTCCAAAATAGGAAAATCTTTAGAGGCAGAAAGTAGATTAATGGTTGCCAAGGTCTGCAGGGAGAGGAAACGGGAGTGACTGCTGAATAGGTACAGGGTTTTTTTTCAAGTGATGGAAATGTTCTGGAAGTATATAGTGGTGATGGTTTCACATTGTTGTGAATATACTAAGAATCACTGACATACATACTTTATAACAGTTAAAATGGTAAATTATATATTTTTTATTTTATTTTTTTGATGCAGGGTCTCGTTCTGTCACCCAGGCTGGAGTGCGGTGGCACAATCTCGGCTCACTGCAACCTCTGCCTCCCAGGTTCAAGTAATCCTCCTGCCTCCGCCACCCGAGTAGCTGGGATTACAGGCATGCACCACCACGCCTGGCTAATTTTTGTATTTTTAGTAGACACGGGGTTTCACCAGGATGACCAGGCTGGTCTCGAACTCCTCATCTCTAGCAATTCAGCTGCTTCAGCCTCCCAAAGTGCTGAGATGACAGGCATGAGCCACCATGCCCAGCCTTGTGAATTTTATATTAACTTTGTCTCAACTCTTAAAAAAAAAAAACAAAAACAAAAACAGAGCTATCAGGCACTTCTGTGGCACCATTAGGAGGCAGTCTCTGGAACACTCTCTCTAGGACAGCTCCTAACCCTGAATTGTTCTGTCAGTTTCTACAGCAGTAGTTACTGCCTGAAGAGGAGTTCTGTCTTCCTGTTCCTCACTGTGTTCATACTGATCCTCTGCTTCTAGATTCCTTGGGATACAATTCCTGGGTTAATTCGTGCTCCCATTGCCCCCATACATAGTCCAGGAATTCACGATTACAGTGAGCTATGATTGCACCACTGTACTCCATCCTGGGTGGCAAAGAAATTCCCTGTCTCTAAAAAAGAAAGAAAAAGTTATATAAGAAAATATTTAAAAAATCAATATACACAGCCAGGTGCAGTGGGTTATGCCTGTAATCCCAGCACTTTGGGAGGCTAAGGCGTGCAGATTACTTGAAGTCAGGAGTTCCAGAGCAGCCTTGCCAACATGGTGAAACCCCATCTCTGCTAAAATTACAAAACTTAGCTGGGCATGGTGGCAGGCGCCTGTAATCCCAGCTACTTTAGAGGCTGAGGGCAGGAGAATTGCTTTAACCCAAGAGGCAGAGGTAGCAGTGAGCCTAGATCACACCAGTATACTCCAGCCTGGGTGACAGAGAAGACTCTGTCTTGAAAACAAAAAAGAGAGAAAGAAAGAAAGGAAAGGAGGAAAGAAAGGAAGGAAGGGAGGGAGGGAAGGAGAGAGGGAAATACAGCACCTGGACGGGTGCGGTGGCTCACGCCGCTAATCCTAGCATTTTGGGAGGCCAGGGTGGTTGGGCATGTTGGTGCATGCCTGTAGTCTCAGCTTCTCAGGAGGCTAACGCAGGAGACTTGCTTAAGCCCAGGAAGCAGAGGTTGCAGTAAGCTTAGATTGCGCCGCTGCGCTCCAGCCTAGGCGACAGAGTGAGACTCTGTCTCAAAAACAAAAAAGAGGTATAGCACTTAAAGCAATTTCATGCTAGAACATGACTAGGTAGAATAGAGTAATCATAGACCCGGATACATCCAAGTATTTAGTACGTATTCAGAGTATCATTTAAGATTAGTGGAGAAAAAAATGGTTGATTCAGAAAATGTTGGATAACTGGGTAACCATCTAAAAAACCGTAAGTGTGGCTCCCCTACCTGATTTCCCTTTGCTAAATAAATTCCAGGTAGATCATAAATTTGAACATTAAAATGCAACTGTAAAAGTACTCTGCTTAGGCTGGGCATGGTGGCTCATGCCTATAATCCCAGCACTTTGGGAGGCTGAGGCAGGTGGATCACCTGAGATCGGGAATTCGAGACCAGCCTGACCAACATGGAGAAATGCTGTCTCTACTAAAAATACAAAATCAGCCAGACATGGTACCACATGCCTGTAATCCTAGCTACTCGGGAGGTTGAGGCAGGAGAATCGCTTGAACCCAGGAAGTGGAGGTTGCGGTGAGCCGAGATCGCACCATTGCACTCCAGCCTGGGCAACAAAAGCAAAACTCCATCTAAAAAAAAAGAAAAAAGAGTACTCTACTTAAATTTGAGATTGGTGGCTGACCGCTGTAATCCCAGCACTTTGGGGGACCGAGGCGGGTGGATCACTTGAGGCCAGGCGTTTGAGACCAGCCTGGCCAACCTGATGAAACTCCATCTCTGCTAAAAATATGAAAATTGGCCAGGCATGGTGGTGTGTGCCTGTAGCCCCAGCTACTCAGGAAACCAAGGCAGGATAATTCCTTGAATTCAGGAGCCAGAGGTAGTAGTGAGCTGAGATCGTGCCACTGCACTCCAGCCTGGGCAACACAGAGCAAGACTCCCGTCTTAAAAAAAAAAAAAAAAAAAAAATCTCTGGCTGGCGACATCCTAAGTATGACCTAAATCTCAGAGCTTTTTTTTTCTTTTTCTTTTTTTTTAATTTTTTTAAATTTGAGACAGAGTCTCTCTGTTGGCCAGGCTGGAGTGCAGTGGCACAATCTCAGCTCACTGCAACGTCCACCTCCCAAGCTCAAGCAATTCTCCTTCCTCATTCTCCTGAGTAGCTGGGATTACAGGCGTGTGCCACCACTCCTGGCATTAAGTTTTGTATTTTTAGTAGAGACGGGGTTTCACCATATTGGCCAGGCTGGTCTTGAATTCTTGACCTCAGGTAATCCACCCGCCTCGGCCTCCCAAAGTGCTGGGATTACAGGCGTGAACCACCGCACCCGGCCTCAGAGCAATTTTTTTTTTTTTTTTAAGAAAAAAAGATTCATGAATTTAACTAAAATTTATCTATATAGTTGTTTGTTTTAATTTTAGAGATCTTGCTCTGTTGGCCAGGCTGGTCTTGAACTCCTGGGCTCAAGAGATCTGCCCGTCTAGGCCTTCTAAAGTACTAGGATTACAGGCGTGAGCCACCGTGCCTGACCCCTGCATAGTTTTTATTTACAGAAGAATGCCAACAAATATAGAAACACAGTTTCAGTCAACACAGTAATATTCAAGTCAGCCAATAATCATGCTTGGGTACCTAATAATTGGGTAAAAAACTTTAGGGGAGCAGGATTTTTACACAGTTTCAAAAGTATTTCCCCACTAATTAAAAGCAAAGGCAAAGAGACTCTTAGAGTATAAAAATCTAGTAAATACTATCCTAATTAAATGATTAAAGTTATTACCAGTGATGGACAAACTCAATAACTGCCTTTTGATTTGATGCATTGAAAAGGGTCATATCACCTAAGTAGTATTTCTACCAAAATGTTTACCTGAGTCTCAGCATGAGGAAGCAGACAAATCCACATTGAAAGACATGTAAAAGCGCTGGCCTGGATTCTTCTAAGGGCCAGATATCATGAAAAACAAGGCTAGACAGATCACTTAATGGAAACCAAACAGACATCACAACTTCAGTGTGTGATCCTCAGTTGGATCCTGGCAGCCTAAAAAAACAAAAAGACGTCCAGGTGCGCTGGCTCATGCCCATAATCCCAACACTTTGGGAAGCTGAGGTGGGCAGATCAGTTGAGGCCAGGAGATCGAGACCAGCCTGGCCAACATGGTGAAACTCTGTCTCTACCGAAAGTACAAAAAAAAATAGCTGAGTGTGGTAGCATGTTACCTGTATTCTCAGCTACTTGGGAGGCTGAGGCAGATTCGAATCTCTCAAACTTACCTCACGCCTGTAATCACAGCGCTGTGCGAGGCCAATGTGGGTGGATCACCTGAGGTCAGGAGTTCAAGATCAGCCTGGCCAACATGGTGAAACCCCGTCTCTACTAAAAATATAAAAATTAGAGCCGGGCGCGGTGGCTCACACCTGTAATCCCAGCACTTTGGGAGGCCAAGGCGGGCGGATCACGAGATCAGGAGATCGAGACCATCCTGGCTAACATGGTGAAACTTCATCTCTACTAAAAACACAAAAAATTAGCTGGGCGTGGTGGCGGGCACCTGTAGTCCCAGCTACTTGGGAGGCTGAGGCAAGAGAATGGCGTGAACCCACGAGGCGGAGCTTGCAGTGAGCCGAGATCACACCACTGCACTCTAGCCTGGGCAACAGAGCAAAACTCTGTCTCAAAAAAAATAAATAAAAAATAAAAATAAAAATTAGCTGGGCGCGGTGGCTTACACCTGTAATCTCAGAGCAGATCACCTGAGGTCAGGAGTTCAAGATCAGCCTGGCCAACATGGTGAAGCCCCATTTCTACTAAAACTACAAAAATTAGCCGGGTATGGTGGTGTGCACCTATAATCCCAGCTACTTGGGAGGCTGAGGCAGGAGAATCACTTGAGCCTGGGAGGCAGAGTGAGCTGAGATTTTGCCACTGCACTGTAGCCTGGGCAACAGAGCGAGACTGTCTCAAAAAGAAAGGAAGGAAAGGAAAGGGAAAGGGAAGGAAAGGAAAAGAAACAACATTGGCTGCTAGTGGTGACACTAGAGATATAAAGGGGAGAAAGGCTTTTCCAGTACTGTGTTTCTCTACACATATTTCCTATTGAAGAAGGCAAGGAATTTCTAATGAAAATTTCTATATATTAAATGATAGCAGCATGGTACAGATTTGGGTAGAATTCCAGCTATATATAACATGTCTTTAAAAAAAGAAAGGGAGGAAATAAAAAGTTAGATGTCAGTGGAAATATTTTTCAGTCAAGGAAAGTATGAATTTCTTTTCCTTTTCTCTTTTTTATATTTTCTAATTTTTCTATAATGAATTTATAATATTTTTCTGATAGACAGAAATAATGACCTTTTTTTAAATGCTTGATACCATTCTTTATATGGGATTTGTTTCTGTCCCCATCCCTTTTCTCACCTCTCTCCCCACAAAAAAATAGAAAATTCCACAGATACTATTGTCTGTTATTCATCAGCATATAAATAACAAGAGGCTTTAAGTATATAAAATATGGCCAGGAGTATGCAGTTTCAACAGGAGCACATACCATTACACTGAAGGAAGAATGCAGAGAGAAGAGAAGGACACTCCCACCTTACCTGCTGCAGTGCCTTTTCCTTTCGGGAGGTCATAGCTGTGTTGTATCTTGTTTTCTGTACTGTTCCAGGCAGACAATCAATATCTCATGACCCTCTTTCTACTCTTTTTTGTTTTGTTGCTTTTTTGTTTTTAAGAATAACTGCACAAAGACTTGCCCACCTGAATAAGTGCTTGATGAACTTTAAGCTAGGGAATTTCAGCTATCAAAAAAACCCTCTGAAATTGGGAGAGCTTCAAGGAAACCACTTTACTGTTGTGCTCAGGTAAAGAACTGCAGGTGGGAATGTAGACCGGAGGGTCTGGCCAGGGCATCTTGAGTCTGTTACTCACGGTTGGTCATAAGGTCCTGGTGAGCTGGTACTAACAGAACAGGAGTGGCAGCAAGGGAGGGCAGAGGAGGGCCTGGCAGAGCTGGGAGAACACATAGCTCCGTAGGATTTGAATGGACACATTGCCACTCGAAAACCTAGCGCAGCCTTTGGAAAGACACCATCTCCTTCAAATACTGTGGTAAAAGACACCGAGCCGGTGATGCCACTTAAAGTGCCTAGAACAAGCAAATTCATAGACACAGAAAGTAGAATAGTGGGGAAAAGGGTAGGGGTAATGGAAAGTTACTGTTTAGTGGGTACAGAGTTTCATTTTGGGAACAGGAAAAACTTAGGGAAGTAGATAGTGGTGAAGGTTGCCCAACATTGTGAATGTAATTAACCCATGTATGCTAGTGGTCCATTATTGGAATGCTAAGCATGTAGGAAGTATTTATATCCTACTGCTCAAGGTCATCGCCAAGGTCTGATTGCAAAAATTCAAAAACTTGCAACCTCTGCCACAAATGGGTGAATACCGCCGAATTGCACACTTAAAAATGGCTAAAATAGTAAATTTGACATTATAAATATTTTACCACAACTTAAAAAGAGAAAGAAAGAGCCCTTGGGAGGTAGAGAGAAAGCTGCAGGAGAGTGAACAAAAGACGTGGAAGCCAGGCCATAGTCATTTATGATCTGCATCCCTGAGTGTTTGACCGTAACTTTTTTTCTCTGGATAATTTGGGTCCCTGTAGAAATATAACAGGAACTGATGACCAAGTACAGCAAGCTATGAACTCTCTCAGGGAGATTGGATTTATTAACTACTATGGAATGCAAAGATTTGGAACCACAGCTGTCCCTACGTATCAGGTTGGAAGGTTGGTATTTAATTTCTTTTGTCAAAAAGAGCTTTCTCATACAAGAAGCAGGGTTTGTTGTTGGTGGTGTTTTTAATTATTTCTACATTCTCTCACGTGTGGGGCCAGTGAACCACAGTCTCATGATTTTTGTTTTAAGTTAATGAATGCACAAGGTAAAAAATTGGAGTTCAAAAGGATTTGACCTGAAAAGTGAGCTTTCCTACCACTCTTGGTAACCCATCCAGGGGTTCTATTTTTATTTTTTTATTGTATTTTATTTATTTATTTTGAGACGGAGTTTTGCCCTTTTTGCCCAGGCCGGAGTGCAATAGCACGATCTCGGCTCACCACATCCTCCACCTCCCGGGTTCAAGTGATTCTCCTGTCTCAGCCTCCCAAGTCACTGGGATTACAGGCATGCACCACCATGACTGGCTAATTATGTATTTTTAGGAGAGATGGAGTTTCTCCATATTGGTCAGGCCGGTCTCGAACTCCTGAGCTCGGGTGATCCACCCACCTCGGCCTCCCAAAGTGCTGGGATTACAGGCATGAGCTATTTTTTAATTTTTTTATTTATTTTTTATTTTTTGAGACGGAATCTTTCTCTTGCTCAGGCTGAAGTGCAGTGGTGCGATGTTGGCTCACTGCAACTTCTGCTCCCAGGTTCAAGCAATTCTCCTGCCTCAGCGTCCTGAGTAGCTGAGATTACAGGCTCTTGCCACCACACCCAGCTAACTTTGTTGTATTTTTAGAAGTGACGGGAATTTCACCATTTTGGCCAGGCTGGTCTTGAACTCCTGACCTCAAATGATGTGCCCACCTCAGTCTCCCAAAGTGTTGGGATTACAAGTGTGAGCCACTGTGCCCAGCCCTATTTTTATTTTTATTTTGTAATGGGTAAGTCTTGACTCAGTAAGTAATTCAACAGTAATCAGTTGGGTAACTCAGACCCAAAGTAGCCAGACAGAGATGATACATTTTCTGATCTATGTTAACACATTTATTAAACTTTGATCTGCCCTTCCCTCACTCTTAATTTAATTTTATTTTTTATTTTTATTTTTTGAAATGAAGTCTCACTCTGTTGCCCAGCCTGGAGTGCAGTGACGCCATCTTGGCTCACTGCAACCTCCACCTCCTAGGTTCAATGATTCTCCCACCTTAGCCTCCTGAGTAGCTGGGATTACAGGCATGCACCAGCACACCCAGCTAATTTTTGTGTTTTTAGTAGAGCCAAGGTTTTGCCATGTTAGCCAGGCTGGTCTCGAACTCCTGACCTCCAGTGATCTGCCTGCCTTTGCCTCCCAAAGTGCTGGGATTACAGGCATGAGCCACTGTGCCTGGGTCCCTTTCCTCACTCTTTAAAGAAAGGAGTAAATGATAAAAGTAGTGACATGGAATTTAAGAACTGTCATTTACTTTTTGTTTTGTTTTGTTTTTGAGACAGAGTCTCGCTCTATCGCCCAGGCTGGAGTGCAGTGGCGCGATCTCGGCTCACTGCAAGCTCTGCCTCGCAGGTTGACGTCATTCTCCTGCCTTAGCCTCGCGAGTAGCTGGGACTACAGGCGCCCACCACCACACCCGGCTAATTTTTTGTATTTTTTAGTAGAGACAGAATTTCACTGTATTAGCCAGGATGGTCTCAATCTCCTGACCTCGTGATCTGCCTGCCTTGGCCTCCCAAAGTGCTGGGATTACAGGCGTGAGCCACCGCACCTGGCCTGTCATTTACTTTTAAACAATTAAGAACCCCTCTAGCGTAACCTACAGTGGGAATCCATCAATAAATAGTTGGGCTCATAAATCTACTTCTGGAATCCTGTTGCCCAGCAGAGACTCTGTTACATAAACCAATTATTCACGTGGGAGTTAGAATTGTGGTAATTACAAGCTGGAAACAATCTGAGCCTTCATGTTCTTCCTTGTCTTTCAGAGCCTTCATGTTAGCAAACTTAGACTTAGATCTGCCTGAACTCATCAGTTGTTTGACTGTAGTTTGGGAATAGAGTTTTCCGGGCTTCCAGTCCTTTGTTTCAGCATCTAAACTATGAAGTTGCATTCATTTTTGTGATTTTAAAAGTGCAAAATGATAAAAATCTCTATTTCCTCTGCCTCTTTGAGGAGGTTAAAAAGCTCAGGTGAAAACAGACGAGTTCTGAGCCTCAAATTACTCATCTGTAGAATGGAGATAATGATATCAATTCACAGGGTGGTGAAAATGAAGTGAAATGATGTTTATGCCACATCTATTTTTATGCCGAGAATATAGTGATTGCTAATATGTTTTCAACCTTGCTAATGGTCAGAGGACATTGATAAAAATAGTAAAAATGCTAATTGTATTATGGGCAGAATATTTAAGGGAGGGCTGTATCAACCTATAAATTTGTAATTAATTTGGCAGAAGGACAGCCATGGAATCTTATACGTTGTGTATGCCAAAGATAATGTAAATAAATGTAAATAGCTAAAATCAGATCAAATTTATCCCACAACAAAAATTACATAGCGTGCCCAAAGGTCAGTACGGTCAGCTCAAAATTCCAAATCATTCATTTTTACAACATAAGAATATTTCCTGCTTTCAAAGAAACCCACTGTTAACACCAGAGAATTTCCCGAGGGAAAAAACAGACTTTCAGTTTATATTGTATAGGTGGAAAAATGACTTGTATCCAAAATATTAAAACTCTTACAACTCAAAAACAGAAAGACAACCCATTCTAAAACTTGGCAAAGGGTCTGAACAGACCTTTCTTTAAATAATTTAAACAAATGGCCAATAAGCACACAAAAATATGTTTATCACTAATCTTTAGGAAATGCAAATCAAAACCACAATGAGATGCCACTTCATACCCACTAGGATAGCTAAAATAAAAAAAGGCAGAAAATAACAAGTGTTAGGATTGGAGAAATTGGAACCCTTACACATCCCTGGTGGAAATGTAAAATGGTATAGCCATTTTGGAAAATAGCCCGACAGTTCCTCAAAAGGTTATAAAGTTAGCCTGTGACCCAGAAGTTGCATTTCTAGGTATATACTGAGGACTGACAATCATATGTTCACACAAAAGTTTATACAGATGTTCATAGCAGCCAAAAGGCTGGAAACAACCCAAATGTCCACGTACTGATGAATGGATAAATAAAATATACAGTGTAATATACAATAATATAGAGTGGAATATTACTTAGCAATGAAAAGGAATTCATACCCACATTACTATACCCACAGTACTGATACATTCTGCATGAGTGAACCTTGAAAACATTGCTAAGTAGGCTGGGCACAGTGGCTCCTGCCTGTCATCCCAACAATTTAAGAGGCCAAGGTGGAAGGATCACTTGAAGCCAGGAGTTGAAGACCTGCTTGGGCACCAGAGCAAGGCCCCATCTCTACAAAATAAAAATTTTTAAAAATTAGCTGAGTGTGGTACTGCCTGGCTTTGGTCCTAGCTACCCAGGAGGCTGAGGCAGGAGAAACTCTTAAGCCCAGAAATTTGAGGATGCAGTGAACAGTGTACCACCACTGCACTGTAGCCTGGATGACAGAGCAAGACCCTGCCTGTGAATGAGTGAATCAGTCAATTTCTGTGAAATTTCCAATGTGAGCAAATCTATAGAAAAAGCTAGAACAGGACCAGTGGGGAATGACTACTAATGGGATAGGATTTTTTTGGGGGGGTTGATAAAAATGTTCTAAAATTGTGTAATGCTCCACAATTCTTTTAAAATACTAAAAGCCATTGAATTGCATACTTACATGGGTGAATTACATGGTATGTGAATTATTGAATACCTCAATAAAAACTTTTAAAAAAAGAAAGTGAGCCGGGCACAGTGGCTCACTCCCATAATCCAGCACTTTGGGAGGCCGAGGTGGGCAGCAGATCGCTTAAGGTCAGGAGTTCGAGATCAACCTGGCCAACATAGTGAAACCCCGTCTCTACTAAAAATACAAAAATTATCTGAGTGTGGTGATGTGCACACCTGTAATCTCAGCTACTCGGGAGGCTGAGGCAGGAGAATTGCTTTAGCGTGGGAGATAGAGGTTGCAGTGAGCCAAGATTGCACCACTGCACTCCAGCCTGGGCGACAGAGTGAAACTCTGTCTCAAAAAAATAATAATAAAATAAAATAAACTCAAAATGGACCAAAGATCTAAACATAAGAGCTGCACTTACGCAAACTCTTAGAAGAAGAAAACGGGCGAAAACTTCATGCTTGGATTTGTCAGTGGTTTCTTGGATATGACACCAAAAGCACAGGCAACAAACAAAAAATAGGTAAGTTTGGACTTTATCAAAATTAAAAACATACATCAAAGGACACTATCAACAGAATGAAAAGGTAACACACAGGAGAAAATATTTCAATCATACATTTGATAAGAGACTTAAATGTAGAATATATAAAGAACTCCTACAACTCAGCAACCACCAAAGAAAAACCAATTCAAAAATGGACAAAGGATTTCAGTAAATGTGTTTCCAAAGACATACAGACTAGTGTTCAACATCACTAGTCATTAGGGAGAAGCAAATAGAAATCACCATGAGGTACCACTTCATATCCATTGGGAAGGCTATTATCACAAAACAAAACAACAAATAATGTGTTGGTAAGGGTACAGAGAAATTAGAAACCTGGGCTTTGCTGGTGGGGGTGTAAAATAGTATAGCCATTGTGGAGAACAGTATAGTGATTTTTTTTTTTTTTTTTTGAGACAGAGTCTCGCTCTGTCGCCCAGGCTGGAGTGCAGTGGCGCGATCTCGGCTCACTGCAAGCTCCGCCTCCCGGGTTCACGCCATTCTCCTGCCTCAGCCTCCCGAGTAGCTGGGACTACAGGCGCCCACAACCGCGCCCGGCTAATTTTTTGTATTTTTAGTAGAGACGGGGTTTCACCGTGGTCTCGATCTCCTGACCTTGTGATCCGCCCGCCTCGGCCTCCCAAAGTGCTGGGATTACAGGCGTGAGCCACCGCGCCCAGCCCAGTATAGTGATTTTTTAAGAAATTAAATATAGGGTGGATGTGGTGGCTCATGCCTGTAATCCCAGCACTTTAGGACGCTGAGGCGGGTGGATCACGAGGTCAAGAGATTGAGACCAGCCTGACCAACATGGTGAAAACCGTCCCTACTAAAAATACAAAACTTAGCTGGTCACGGTGGCACACACCTGTAGTCCCAGCTGCTCAGGAGGCGTAGGCAGGAGAATCACTTGAACTCGGAAAGTGGAGGTTGCAGTAAGCCGAGATGGCACCACTGCACTCCAGCCTGGCGACAGAGCAAGGCTCCGTCTCAAAAGAAAAAAAATATAAATTACGTTATGATCCAACAATTCCACTTCTCAGTGTATACCCAAAAGAAATGACAGTGGAAACTCACCAGATATTTGTACACTATGTTCATAATAGCACCATTCACAATAGCCAAAAAGTAGGAGCTACCCAAGCAACCCAAGTGTTTATCCAAACAAAATGTGGCACATACATACAATGGAATATGGAAGCCTTTCAAAGGGGGACCTTTTTTTTTTTTTGAGATGGAGTCTTGCTCTGTCGCCTAGGCTGGAGTACAGTGGCACCATCTCGACCCACTGTAACTTCCACCTTCCGGGCTCAAGCGATTCAAAAGGAGGGAAATTTTGACACATGCTATCACATGGATAAGCGTTGGAAACTTTGTTACCTGACATAAGCCAGTAACAAAAGAACAAATATGGTATCATTTCTCTTATATGAGGTTCCTAGAGTAGTCAAAGCCATAGACAGAAAGTAGAATGGTGGCTACCAGGGGTTAGGGGGCTGGGTGGACCTGGCTAACACAGTGAAACCCCGTCTCTACTAAAAAAATGCAAAAAAATTAGCTGAGCGTGGTCGCGGGTACCTGTAGTCCCAGCTACTTGGGAGGCTGAGGCAGGAGAATGGTGTGAACCCAGGAGGCTGAGCTTGCAGTGAGCCAAGATCGTACCACTGCACTCCAGCATGGGCGACAGAGCGAGACTCCATCTCAAAAAAAAAAAAAAAAAATACAAAACATCTTAATGTGTAGAGTGCTGGATCATATGGCCTGTTGTAAACAAAATCTGTATATATTTAATATGGCATTGTATACTGAACCTTTACAGTATATGGTAGCATCTTAAAGGCATTGAAAAGTCCTACAGTTAAGAAACTGTTTAATATGTTATATCAAGTGTTGGCAAAGGTTTTCTGTAAAGGAACAGTTAGTTAATATTTTAGGCTTTGTGGGCCATTCAATGTTTGTTGCAGGTGCTAAGCTCTGGAGTTATACTGCAAAAGCAGCCATGGACAATATGCAAAGCAATGAGCACAACTGGTTTCCAATAAAACAACAGAATTAGGTGGACAACCAGATTGAGCCTGCAGGCTGTAATTGATATTTAACAAAGGTTTCTTTTGTTTTTTTTTTTTTTGTTTGGTTTTTGAGATGCAGTCTTGCTCTGTCGCCCAGGCTGGAGTGCAGTGGCACCATCTCGGCTCACTGCGAACTCCGTCTCCTGGGTTAAGCAGTTCTCCTGCCTCAGTCTCCCAAGTAGCTGGGACTACAGGTACGTGCCACCACGCCCGGCTATTTTTTTTGTATTTTTAGTAGAGGTGGAGTTTTACCGGGTTAGCCAGGATGGTCTTGATCTCCTGACCTTGCGATCCACCTGCCTCAGCCTCCCAAAGTGCTGAGATTATAGGCGTGAGCCACCACGCCCAGCCTAACAAAGGTTTTTTAGTGTAAAAATCTATGTCTGGCCGGGCGCCGTGGCTCATGCCTGTAATCCCAATGCTTTGGGAGGCCGAGGTGGGCGGATCACAAGGTCAAGAGATCAAGACCACGGTAAAACCCTGAAATGCCCAGTATTGTGTAACTTAAATGTGAAAATAAAGAACCATAATTAACTGGAAAAACAGAAAAATTAATAGAAGGGGATTCCTATATTCTTTTGATAGGGAAGGGTCCTTCTAAACATGACTCCAAGATGAGAAATAGATATAATACACAAAATATAATTTCTGTACAGCAATAGTATAGTAAAAGTTAAAGGAAGAATTACATACACTTAAAGATTTGCCAACAAAAATATACTCTAAAGTGTTAACAGTGCTTAATTTCCTAGAGATTGAATAACACATAACCTTATGTACCGTTCGGTTTTTTGAAAGCATGTATAGGCCAGGCATGGTGGCTCATGCCTATAATCCCTGCACTTTGTGAGGCCAAGGTGGGCTGATCACTTGAGGTTAGGAGTTCGAGACCATCCAGGCCAACACGGTGAAACCTCGTCTCTACTAAAAATACAAAAATTGGCCAGGCACAGTGGTTTGTGCCTGTAATTCCAGCACTTTGGGAGGCCGAGGCGGGCGGATCACGTGAGGCCAAGAATTCAAGACCAGCCTGGCCAACATGGCACAACCCCATCTCTACTAAAAATACAAAAATTGGCCAGGCATGGTGGCTCAAGCCTGTAATCTCAGCTACTTGGGAGACTGAGGCACAAGAATCGCTTGAACCAGGGAGGCAGAAGTTGCAGTGAGCTGAGATCGTGCCAGTGCACTCCAGCCTGGGCAGCAGAATGAGACTCCATCTCAAAAAAAAAAAAAATAACTGGGCATGCTGACGCAGCCTGTAGTCCCAGCTGCGCGGGAGGATGATGCAGGAGAGTTGCTTAAGCCCAAGAGGCAGAGGTTTTAGCAAGCCAAGATCACGCCACTGCATTCCAGCCTAGACGACAGAGCGAGACTGTCTCAACAAATAAAAAATTTTTAAAAAGCATATAACTGGCCGGGCGCGGTGGCTCAAGCCTGTAATCCCAGCACTTTGGGAGGCCGAGATGGGCGGATCACGAGGTCAGGAGATCGAGACCATCCTGGCTAACACGGTGAAACCCCGTCTCTACTAAAAATACAAAAAACTAGCCGGGCGAGGTGGCAGGCGCCTGTAGTCCCAGCTACTCGGGAGGCTGAGGCAGGAGAATGGCGTGAACCCGGGAGGCGGAGCTTGCAGTGAGCTGAGATCCGGCCACTGTACTCCAGCCTGGGCGGCAGAGCAAGACTCCGTCTCAAAAAAAAAAAAAAAAAAAAAAAAAAGCATATAACTTTTATAATCATCAAATATATAGATATTTCCATTTTGACAAGAATAATAAAGAAGAGTAAATCGTATTTATTCTTTCTGTTTGCCTGGGCAAGAAGGTATTAACGTGGAGAAATCTTTTGAGAAGTTTCAAACAAGTTTTCACACGTAAAGACTTAACTGTGATTTATATGAATAATACCATGTGGGCTGGGCACGGTGGCTCACGCCTGTAATCACAGCACTTTGGGAGACCAAGGCAGGTGGGTCACAAGGTCAGGGGTTCGAGACCAGCCTGACCACTATGGTGAAACCCCATGTCTACTAAAAAAAATACAAAAATTAGTTGGGCATGGTGGCGGGTGCCTGTAGTCCCAGCTACTCAGGAGGCTGAGGCCGGAGAATGGCATGAATCCCGGAGGCAGAGGTTGTAGTGAGCCGAGATTGCACCATTGCACTCCAGCCTGGGCAACAGAGTGAGACTCCACCTCAATAAATAAGTAAATAATACCATGTGTAACTACTTAAAGCATGACTAGGTAGTATTTATACTATTATCAGATTTTTAAACTGAAATGATATTAAATGTTACAGGTAAGCATTGTGTTTTCCATTTTCTCTTTGTTAAAAGTTCTTTTGGCACTTTAAGTTCTTTTACATTTGAAATCTGTATCATACTAGACTTTCTGCGTACTTTTAAGTTTAATAAGATAATGTAGGACTAGGTGTAGTGGCTCATGCCTGTAATCCCAACACTTGGGGAGACCAAGCTGGGAAGATCACTTGAGCCCCAAAGTTTAAGACCAATAGTGAGACCCCATTTCTACAATAAATTAAAAACTTAGCCAAGTATGGTGGTGTGCATCTGTAGTCCCCGCTGTCTGTCGGGATAGGGGGAAAGCTGAGGTGGGAGAATCACTAGACTAGAGCCTGGGAGGACAAGGCTTCAGTGTATGGTTAATATGATTTGTTGACTCTTCAAAGATTTGTGCATATAAAGTTATCTTCATGCAAAATTTAGTAAAGTAAATGTCATTTAATTTTAGAGCAATACTACAGAATTCCTGGACAGAAGTCATGGATTTAATATTGAAACCCCGCTCTGGAGGTGAGAATAAAATTCATGTTAAGAAAATAAATAGAATGTATGGCTAGGTATTCATGAAATTGCTTTGAATAAAAGCATTTGTGCAAATTGAGGTTGTTATTTCAGTATTTTATGTGTTTTTACAATGAAAGTATAAGTTTATATTTTTCAACAGTTTTATGTGTATATTTAAGATTTATAATTTATATCCTAGTTGAGCTTTTTTTTTTTTTTTTTTGAGTTGGGTTTTAGTCTTGTTTCCCAGGCTGGAGTGCAATGGCATGATCTCGGCTCACTGCAACCTCCGCCTCCTGGGTTCAAGTGATTCTCCTGCCTCAGCCTCCTGAGTAGCTGGGATTACAGGCATACATCACCATGCCTGGCTCATTTTGTATTTTTAGTAGAGACAGGGTTTCACCATATTGGCCAGGCTGGTCTCGAACTCCTGACCTCAGGTGATCTGCCCACCTCAGCCTCCCAGAGTGTTAGGATTACAGGCGTGAGCCACCATACCCAACCTCTATTTTAACTCTTTAGCTTGTTCAGTGTATTAATTCGTAACTGAATACAAATATATTTTTTAAATGAATATATATGTTTTTCTTCACGCACTAAATCTGAATGTATAAGAATCTAAGACATTTCACTTGTGGTTATTTTACTAAAACATAGTGTAATGGAATATAAAAACTTGGCAAAAACACCTTGAGGATTTACAGTGTGAAGAAGTCACCAAAACTTTCCAAAAAGTATCTCTAAAATCATCTTGAATGAAAAGGATTAAACTACTGATTGTCAAAATACTTATGCTCACTTTGGGTAATTCATTTGCAAACTATAAAAAGATAAAATTATCTAATTTTAAGGAAAGTAACCCGTTAAACTTGACATTACAATGGAAAAAGAGAGAAGAAAGTACTACCGTGTTTTTGTCATGTTGAATCAGCTATGATAATTTACAGTTAAATAGCTTTTACTTTTGACCTGAGGGTGATCGTACGTTGACAAAGTCAAATAGTTCTGTAAATTTTCTATATTTCCCATCTTTACACTTCCTCAGATGAGTGGAAGCTATAAACAGCACCTATATTTCAAATAACATTTTCTAATTTTGTGTTCTCTGTGAAGTGTACTTTAAGTTATGGAAGTCTGTCTATTGGGTAAGTCATTTAACCCTAGCTTTTTTCCCCCACAGCTGAAAAGGGCTACTTGGTTAAATGCAGAGAAGAATGGGCAAAGACCAAAGATCCAGCTGCTGCCCTCAGAAAACTACCTGTCAAAAGGTGTGTGGAAGGGCAGCTGCTTCGAGGACTTTCAAAATATGGAATGAAGAATATAGTCTCTGCATTTGGCATAGTGAGTGCAATTTGTGAAGTCAGGCAATGGCTCAAGGTGTTGTAATGCGTTTTAAATTTTATCTTGAAAGATTTTACTAAATTTTGAAAGAGCAGAAGGTAAATAAGGATCCTTAGGTGATCTCTGAGGTATTTCACCTGAGTAATCTTTGTTCGGACCCTGAGTGGTGATGAGGGGGTGGATGCGGGCATTACTTATTGAGGGCACAAGAAAAGCGTCGGCCGGGCGCGGTGGCTCAAGCCTGTAATCCCAGCACTTTGGGAGGCCGAGACGGGCGGATCACGAGGTCAGGAGATCGAGACCATCCTGGCTGACACGGTGAAACCCCGTCTCTACTAAAAAATACAAAAAACTAGCCGGGCGAGGTGGCAGGCGCCTGTAGTCCCAGCTACTCGGGAGGCTGAGGTAGGAGAATGGCGTGAACTCGGGAGGCGGAGCTTGCAGTGAGCTGAGATCCGGCCACTGCACTCCAGCCTGGGCGACAGAGCGAGACTCTGTCTCAAAAAAAAAAAAAAAAAAAAGAAAAGAAAAGCGTCAATGTGGAAAACCTAATCTTCAGTGGAAATTCTGTTTAAATTAAGTCTCTTGGTATTTGAGAAGTTCAGAATCTATCGTATGGTCATTTCTTGATCATTCCGTCACCAGAACTGTAAACTGCCTTAGTAAAAGTGTTGAACAGTAAGCAGTCTAAATAGTTGCATTTTAGTCTGGTTTCATCATGGTGATTCAAGAGTAGCCTATACCAGTATTTGGATATGTATAATCCAGGACTCCATGCACTCCAGCCTGGGCAACAAAGTTAAACGTAACAAATGTTAAAGTTTAACCCTTAAACCTAAGTTTTACTTTTCCTAGATGCACAAACAAAGCAGAATTCTTGCCGCATGGAATTAGTTGTCAGTTCAGTCATTTCGGTTCTCTCTTTATCCATGGAATTACGGGAGAAAAAGCACTGTTAGCTTGAAAATTGATGTGTAAATTCCTTAAGTTTGAAGACTGTGCCATTGATGTAAGGCAGGCTTGTCCAACCTGCAGCCTGCGGGCCACATGCAGCCCAGGACAACTTTGAATGTGGCCCGATACAAATTCGTAAACTTTTCCTAAAATATTATGGCCCAGTGTGGTGGCTCATGCCTGTAATCCCGGCACTTTGGGAGGCCAAGATCACCTGAGGTCTGGAGTTCAAGACCAGCCTGGCCAGCATGGTGAAACCCTGTCTTTACTAAAAATACAAAAAATAGCCAGGCGTAGTGGCAGACGCCTGTAATCCCAGCTATTTGAGAGACTGAGGCAGGAGAATCGCTTGAACCCAAGAGGCAGAGGTTGCATTGAGCCGGGATCGCGCCATTGCACTCCAGCCTGGGCAACAAAGCAAGACTCTGTCTCAAAATAAATAAATAAAATGATTATCCGGACATAGTGGTGTGCACCTGTAGTCCCAGCTACTTAGAAGGCTGAGGTGGGAGAATCACTTGAACCTGGGAGGCGGAAATTGCAGTGAACTGAGATCGTGTCATTGCACTCCAGCCTAGGTGACGGAGTGAGACTTTATATCAAAAAAAAAAAAAAAGAGAGAGATTAAAGTAGAAGGAAAAAAAAATAAAAATGAGAAATTAAAAAGAAAAAGAAAAAATGAGAGATTAAAGTAGAAGTTTTGGCTGGGCACAGTGGCTCATGCCTGTAATCCCAGCACTTTGGGAGGCTGAGGCTGGTGGATTGCTTGAACCTAGGAGTTTGTGACCAGCCTGGGCAACATGGCAAAACCCTGTCTCTAGAAAGAAAACTCAAAGAACTAGCCTGGCATGGTGGTGCACACCTGTAGTCACAGCTACTCGAGAGGCTGAGGTGGGAGAATCACCTGAGCTTGGGAGTTTGATGCTACAGTGAGCCATGATCACACCACTGCACTCCAGTGTGGGCGACAGAATGAAAACCTGCCTCAAAAATAAATACATAAAAGTAAATAAATAAATACAGTAGAAGTTTCTTATACTAGGATTACCGCTAACAAGCAAGGTATCTTAGAAAGTACAGCACGTTTTGGCTGGGTGTAGTGGCTCACGCCTGTAATCCCAGCACTTTGGGAGGCCAAGTTGGGCGGATCACCTGAGGTCAGGAGTTCGAGACCAGCCTGGCCAACATGGTGAAACCCTGACTCTACTAAAAATACAAAAATTAGGCATGGTGGTGCACCCCTGTAATCCCAGCTACTCGGTAGGCTGAGGTGGAATTGCTTGAACTTGAGAGGTGGAGGCTGCAGTGAGCCAAGATCGTGCCACTGCACTCCAGCCTGGGCGACAGAGCGAGACCCTGTCTCAAAAAAAAAAAGTACAGCACTTTTTATATTTAGAATATGTTTTCTTGCCTATTTTTTTTCCTTCCCTCCAGATACCCAGAAATAATCGCTTAATGTATATTCATAGCTACCAAAGCTATGTGTGGAATAACATGGTAAGCAAGAGGATAGAAGACTATGGACTAAAACCTGTTCCGGGGGACCTCGTTCTCAAAGGAGGTAAAAAGGCAAATGTCTTCGTTACTCAACCAAGCTAGGGTTCAGTTAGTTGCCACTAGTGGTTTTAAAGTCCATCCTGGCTACTAATTAAGAAAGAGAGATGTGGCGAGGCGTGGTGGCACATGCTCATAATCCTAACACTTTGGGTGGCCAAGGTGGGTGGATCACCTGAGGTCAGGAGGTCAAGACCAGTCTGGCCAATATGAAGAAACCCTGTTTCTACTGAAAATACAAAAATTAACTGGGTGTGGTGGTGCATGCCTGTAATCCCAGCTACTTGGGAGGCTGAGGCAGGAGAATCGCTTGAACCCAGGAGGCAGACGTTGCAATGAGCCAAGATAGTGCCACTACACTCCAGCCTGGGTGACACAGTGAGACTCCATCTTAAAAAAAAAAAAAAAAAAAGAGAGATGTCTAGTAAGCTTGAGATGAAGGGACCTTGCAAACTTACATTGTTTAGTTTGTATCTGTATTTTTAAAGAAAAAATGTACATCTGGTTTGAGTAAGCACCTCGAACTCAAACTCCCCACCTCAGGTGATCCACCCACCTTGGCCTCCCAAAGTGCTGGGATTACATGTGTGAGCCACCGTGCCTGGCCTAAGTAAGCACCTCTCTTTGGGCCTTCCTTCTCTCAACTCAAATAGTATTTGGGCTAAATGATGGCTGAAATCTCTTTCAAAACTTCATTCTAGGTCTAGCAAATAAATACACCTCTGGATGTTTCTTGTTAGCCAGCCTTAAAGAGTTTCTTCAAGTTGCCAGGCACAGTGGCTCATGCCTATAATCCCAGCACTTTGGGAGGCCAAGGCGGGCGGATCATAAAATCAGGAGATCGAGACCATCTTGGCTAACACAGTGAAACCCCGTCTGTACTAAAAATACAAAAAAAATTAGCTGGGTGTGGTCGTGGGCGCCTGTAGTCCCAGCTACTCAGGAGGTTGAGGCAGGAGAATGGCATGAACCCGGGAGGCGGAGCTTGCAGTGAGCCGAGATCACACCACTGCATTCCAGCCTGGGTGACAGTGGGAGACTCTGTCTCAAAAACAACAAAAAAGAGTTTATTCAAACTCAAATAGAATGGGCATTTAGTATATACTGTGCCCAAAATGTTCCCAAGACAGTCCTAATACCCCATCTGCCGTGAAGCCCGTTCTGTGTGCCAGGCCCCATGAAGCCCATTCTGTGTGCCAGGCCTTGGCACTAAGCCCTGTACCTGTGTCTTTTAAAGCCCCAGTGTTACTGTGAAGTATTTTCTCTGCTTTTTCAGATGAGGTTTAGTCACTTGCCCAAGGTTCCACAGCTAGTTAAAAAAAAAACAGAAAAAACTGGGATTCAGGCCGGGCGCGGTGGCTCAAGCCTGTAATCCCAGCACTTTGGGAGGCCGAGACGGGCGGATCACAAGGTCAGGAGATCGAGACCATCCTGGCTAACCCAGTGAAACCCCGTCTCTACTAAAAAATACAAAAAACTAGCCGGGCGAGGTGGCGGGCGCCTGTAGTCCCAGCTACTCTGGAGGCTGAGGCAGGAGAATGGCGTGAACCCGGGAGGCGGAGCTTGCAGTGAGCTGAGATCCGGCCACTGCACTCCAGCCTGGGCGACAGAGCGAGACTCCGTCTCAAAAAAAAAAACAAAAAAAAAAACTGGGATTCAGAGTTCAATCTATCTGATTCCAAACTCTATGTGTGTCTCTGGCATACTAGGCTACCATCTATTAACTGAATACATGGTCTGCTTATCTGCAGGCAGACCCCATAAACCCACTAAGGTTCTAACTCTGTTCAGAAATTTTAAATTATTTTTCCTGATTTAGCTTTTTTCCCTCATGCCATGTTAGTCACATCCAGTATATTTTAATGTCCTGGGTGCTGCTGTGTTTCATCCTCCTAAGTTTTTTTTTGTTTGTTTTTTGTTTGTTTTTTAGCGAAATGCATCCATTTATGATGCCACTGCAAATACGATTTTGTAGTATGGTGGCTTTTCATAGTATTTTCTTAACGTTATTTAGGAAGGATAGAGGAACTGGTTTTAAACAGTAGGCATTGAAAAAATGTGGATGCAGCTCAGTGATAAATGTTTTTAAATTTTCATTGAAATTCTTTTTTTTTTTTTTTTTTTTTGAGACGGAGTCTCGCTGTGTCGCCCAGGCTGGAGTGCAGTGGCGCTATCTCGGCTCACTGCAAGCTCCGCCTCCCAGGTTCCCACCATTCTCCTGCCTCAGCCTCCCAAGTAGCTGGGACTACAGGCGCCCACCACCACGCCCGGTTAATTTTTGTATTTTTAGTAGAAACGGGGTTTCACCATGTTGGCCAGGATGGTCTCGATCTCCTGACCTCGTGATCCGCCCGCCTCGGCTTCCCAAAGTGCTGGGATTACAGGCGTGAGCCACCACGCCTGGCCATTTTCATTGAAATTTTTACTTTAGATTTGGTGCAGTAGCTCACACCTGTAATCTCAGTACTTTGGGAGGCCAGGGCAGCAGAATCACTTGAGCCCAGGAGTTGAAGACCAGCCAGGGCAACAAAGTAAGACCCATCTCTACAAAAAATTAAAAAACTAGCCAAGCATAGCAGCACACACTTACAGTCCCAGCTTCTCGGGAGGCTGAGACAGGGAGATCACTTGAGCCGAGGAGGTTGAGGCTGCAGTGAACCTTAATCATACCACTGCACTCTAGCCTAAGTGGCAGACCAAGACCCTGTCTCAAAAAACAAAAAACAATTTCTTTTACTTATTCTAAGTCCTTGATTTTTATTTCTTGGTTAGAGTGGAAAAGACAGAAGGATATATATCCAAACTTAACTTCTTTTTTTTTTTTTTCCTTTGAGACAGAGTCTCACTCCAACACCCAGACTGGAGCACAGTGGTGCAGTCACAGCTCACTGCAGCCTCAATTTGCCAGACTCAAGTGATCCTCCTGCCTTAGCCTCCCAAGTAGCTGGGACTACAGGTGTTTGCCACCACACCCAGCTAATTTTTATATTTTTTATAGATATGGGGTTTCTCCATGTTATCCAGGCTGGTCTGGATCTCCTGGGCTCAAGCAGTCCACCCACCTCAGCCCAACTCAGCATCCCAGAGTGCTAGGATTACAGGCATGAGCTGCTGCTCCTGGCCCCAGCTTAATTTCTTTTTTTTTTTTTTTTTTTTTTTTTGGAGAGGAGTTTTACTCTTGTCGCCCAGGCTGGAGTGCAATGGCATGATCTCAGCTCACCGCAACCTCCGCCTCCCAGGTTCAAGCAATTCTCCTGTCTCAGCCTCCCGAGTAGCTGGGATTACAGGCATGTGCCACCACGCCTGGCTAATTTTAGTATTTTTAGTAAAGACGTGGTTTCTCCATGTTGGTCAGGCTGGTCTTGAACTCCCAACCTCAGGTGATCCATCCACCTTGACCTCACAAAGTACTGAGATTACAGCCAAGTGAGCCACCGTGCCCAGCATAATTTCTTTAAGCTTTCTAGGCCACTGAATCTGTACCAACTTGTACTTCTGACTTGCTTAGATGTGTATAATTTTAGAAGATTGAGTTCATAACAATATTGCCTATTTTCTTAATTTGTTGTTCACTTGTGAATTTACAGCCACAGCCTCCTATATTGAGGAAGATGATGTTAATAATTACTCTATCCATGATGTAGTAATGCCTTTGCCTGGCTTTGATGTTATCTACCCAAAGCATAAAAGTAAGTTCCCTGTATGGGGTAAATAGTTAAGTTTAACATAACGAAGCTACTATTTCAAACATATATAATCTTTGGTTATTTATGACAGTCTCCCAGAAAGGGATGCATTCACATGGATAATTTAAATTAAGAAACTCTACCTCTGAATCTAAAATGAAAATTGAAATTATAAAATAAAATAAATAGGCCCGGCGCGGTGGCTCACGCCTATAATCCCAACACTTTAGGAGGCTGAGATGGGTGGATTGCTTAAGCTCCAGAATTCGAGACCAGCCTGGGCAACCTGGCAAAACCCCGTCTCTACTAAAAATACAAAAATTAGCCGGGCTTGGTGGTGCGCACCTGAGGTCCCAGCTACTTGGGAGGCTGAGGTGGGAGGATGGCTTGAGCCCAGCAGGCAGAGGTTGTGGTGTGCCGAGATCACGCCACTGCACTCCCGCCTCGGCGACAGAGCAAGACTCCATCTCAGAGAAAAAAAAAAAAAGCGGGGGAAAGGGGAGATTTGTTAGGGAAACTGGCCTACTTGATTGTGGAGTTGAGAAGTCCCACTATAGGCCATCTGCAAATGGGAGAACTGGGAAAGCCAGCAACATGGTTTAGTCCAAGTGTGAAGGCCTCAGAATCAGGGAAGCCAATGATGTAACTCTTAGTTGGAGGTCAAAGACTTGCGACCTGGGGAACCAATGGTATAAGTCCCAGAGTGCATAGGCCAGAGAATCTGGAGTTGACATCCAGAGACAGGCGAAGAAGGGCATCTGGCTCTGGGAAGGAGAGGGAGAGAATTCACCCTCCTCAGCCAATTGGAGGTGTGCGCCCACCTTGAGGGCGGATCTTCCCCACTCTGCCCACCAACTCACATGCCAGTGTCCTCTAGAAACACCCTCACCAACTCACCCGGCACAGTCCGGTCACTCTAATCAAATGCCACACCACCTGGATTTCCCTGTGAGAAGGCTGAGCTCAGTGCCTACTGAAGCACTGAAAATAAATCATGTTTTACTAGCTGTTGGGGTCTCCCTTACCGCAGTCAAGTTAACACCCAAAATCAACTATCATAAAGAAGAAAACATTGTTTTCCTCTACTCTCTTAAACCTTTTGGGATCAGGCACTTTGCCAGTACCAGTTAGAACATAAATTCCGCAATGCCTCTGACAAAGCCGTTCATGAAAACCCTGTAGCCAGGATGGCCATTTGTAGACCGGATGGGTGATATTTCAGGTTTCTGGGTATGTAACACATGCACACCTGGTAACTGACAGTGCTTGATTGAGGGATCCCTTTTGTCCTTAGTGTGTGGTGAGGGACCCTGTTCTAGCCAATATTTTTTATGAGTGACTTGAACAAAGAAATTTGCTTGTTATATTTACAAATTGTGAAAAATAGTCAATATTAAGTATATGAAAAATAAGTATTCAAGAATTGCATAATATTCTATTGTAATATTTTAAAAACACAATTTCAGTGTATTTGCATTTATCCATCCAATAATTTATCCAATATGTATGACACTTCATATTCAATGTCTTATATTAGTTAATGAGTGGAAGACTAGCAAAAGTTGTAATAGAGGGGCAAGTTTGCAGTAAATAATTTAGTAAGATGTTAAAAAAAAAAAAAGAACTGCAGAAGGCATTTAATAGGAATGAATGTAAATTCCCACATTTATGCCCAGTGATCAAATGCCAATAGAAAAGGCCCAGTTTGATAGTAGTTTGTATAAGAAGTTTAAAATATCTGGAGTTGCTATTATATATGAGCCTGTTACCCTGGGGCAGATAAAAGGTTTGTGGGAAATACAGAAATGTTAAAGGAGAGACAGCTAAGGGAAGCATTGTTTGGTCTAGAGAAGATATGGCTAAAAGATCCAGTACTTATGACTATATGTCGAAGAGGACAGTTAATCCACTGTGTTCCAAAGCGTCAACAGAAGTTATAAGAAAATGGATTTCAGCTTGGAATAGGAAGAACTTTCTAATAATTGCATGCCTCACAAAGAAGTATTTCCCCATTGACTGTGCAAGCAGAGGCTGGAAAACCGTCTCTCTTGAGTGCTATAAAAAAGATTCTACATCAGGTGCGCGGGTGAGGCAGATGGTTTCCCAAGGTCCCTTATTTTTATACATTTATTTATAACTGCCTCTTCCAGAGAGAGTTTGAAGTCTCTGTATATGGTGTCTTCCAACTCTCAGCCCATATAAAATGTAGTTTAGCAACTTTGGATGAAATGGCCTTTTGTAGTTGGCTTGGGAACCTTACACCACAGGTCCTGTGACTGGTTGCAAAAATAACTTACAAATTGGCCAAACCAAAGCTCAGTACACCCTGTAGTCCTAGTTACTAAGTCACTAAATTTTGATTCCAGGGAACAGATTTTGGATTATAAATTAAGATGACTAATTTTATTAGGGCAGTCTAACTGAACTTACATGTTACTCTATTTATAATCTAGTTCAGGATAACTTGACTGACAAGCTGCATTTCAACTAACTTTTTGTATTTTATATTAGTTCAAGAAGCCTACAGGGAAATGCTCACAGCTGACAATCTTGATATTGACAACATGAGACACAAAATTCGAGATTATTCCTTGTCAGGGGCCTACCGAAAGATCATTATTCGTCCTCAGAATGTTAGCTGGTGAGTAATCATCTGGAATGAAATAGAACTGAATTACCATGTAAGTTGTAAGCTTTTGCTTCACTTTATATAGAGTCATGTACTGCACAAAGAATTTTCAGTCAATGACAGATTGCAAATATGATGGTGGTCCCATAAGATTATAACACCATATTTTTACTTACCTTTTTTTTTTCTTTTTTTTTTTTTTTTTTTTTTTTTTGAGACGGAGTTTCACTCATTACCCAGGCTGGAGCGCAATTGGCGCGATGTTGGCTCACTGCAACTTCTGCTTCCCAGGTTCAAGCGATTCTCCTGCCTTAGCTTCCACAGCAGCTAGGATTACAGGCACCTGCCACCAGACCCAGATAATTTTTGTATTTTTATTAGAGACAGGGTTTCACCATGTTGGCCAGGCTGGTGTCAAACTCCTGACCTCAGATGATCCTCCTGCCTTGGCCTCCCAAAGTGCTGGGATTACAGGCGTGAGCCACCACACCTGGCCTTACCTTTTTTCTTTTTTCTTTTCTTTTTTTTATCTTTTCTTTTCCTTTTCTTTTTGTTTTTCTTTCTTTTTCTTTTCTTTTCTTTCTTTTCTTTTTTTTTCCTTAATAGAGACAGATTCTTTCTCTGCGCCCAGGCTGAAATGCAGTGGCATAATCATGGCTTACTGCAGCAGCCTCCAACTCCTGGGCTCAAGGAATCCTCCCACCTCGGCCTCCCAAAGCATTGGGATTATGGGCATGAGCCACCATGTTTTCTGTGTTTAGATGCACAAGTACTTAACCATTGTGTTACGGTTGCCTGCAGTATTCAATACAATAAAATGCTGTATAGGTTTGTAGCCTAGGAGTAGTAGGCTGTACTCTATAACCAAGGCATGTAGTAGGCTATACCATCTGTGTTTGTGTAAGTACATTCTGTGATGTTCACATGGTGATGAAATTGCCTGACAAGGGTTAGAACGTGTCCCTGTTGTTAAGCAGTGCATGACCATATTTTTTGGTGCTTACAACCCAGCATGTAAGTGTTTCATAAGTGTTATTGTTATTATTACTATTGTTAACACTACTGCTACTACTTTGTATTTTTCAAATTATCAAGAAGTAAATGAAGCTAAACTGGGCACAGTGGCTAACAAGTAAGCCCAGAGACTCGGAGAGGCTGAAGCAGGAGGATTGCTTGAGGTCAGGAGTTTGAGATGAGCCTGGGCAATATAGTGAGACCCTGTCTCTAAAAAAAGAAAAGAAATAAAGCAGCCTGTTTTGAATATAAACAGTTATGGAAAGTGAGTTCATTTACATTTTGTTGGCATCACTGAATTATTGAAGAAATGTGTACACAGTTAACTTTTTTCCTATTTCTAAAAACTTAGATTTGCTTACAGAGCTATCCCTGAGCAAATTGCCTTACTTAGGATTAGCTGTGAGTTCCAAACACTGCTCTGGTTGTTTTAATATCATGTTTCTAGAGAGGAAAAGATACTTGCATTCGTTTGTTTAAAAATACTTTATTGGGAGCCCAAGGTGGGAGGATCACTTGAGCCTAGGAGTTTGAGACCTGCCTCTGCAACATAGCAAGACCTTCTCTACAAAAAATTACAAAAATTAGCCTGGTGTGATGGTGCACACCTGTAGTCCCAGCTGTTTGGGAGGCCGATGTGGGAGGATTGCTTGAGCCTAAAAGGTCGAGGCTGCAGTAAGCTGTGATCACGCCACTGCCCTCCAGCCTGGGTGACCAAACGACACCTTGTCTCAAAAACAAATTTTAATACCCAGTATTATCTAAAGCTTTATTTGATAATTTTAAAATGAAATCCTAAACTAGTTGCCTATTGCCAGGAAATTACTTCATTCCCTATTTCCTTCTCTTCTCCATCTCTCTTCCCTCCTCTTCTCTGGATTACAAGCAAGAGGTCCACATGGTAGCACTTTGTCTTCCCCACTCCAGAGAACTGTTCCTCCTTAGTAACAAGCTGTTGTTGGTTGTGGCACCCACTCTGCAGAAAACGTAAATGCCATAATAATTTGATCACAGCTGTACAAAGTGAAGTGTACTGCTTCTCAATTTAAAAAGAATTGTCGGCTGGGCACGGTGACTCATGCCTGTAATCCCAGCACTTTGGGAGGGCAAGGTGGGTGGATCACGAGGTCAGGAGATCGAGACCGTCCTGGCTAACACGCTGAAACCCCGTCGCTACTAAAAATACAAAAAAATTAGCCGGGTGTGGTGGTGGGCACCTGTAGTCCCAGTTACTTGGGAGCCTGAGGCAGGAGAATGGCGTGAACCCAGGAGGCGGAGCTTGCAGTGAGCCAAGATTGCACCACTGCACTCCAGCCTGGGGGACAGAGCGAGACTCCATCTAAAAAAAAAAAAAAGAAAAGTTGTCAGTTGTACATTTTAAAAATTTTAATTATTAATATAAAGAGATGGGGTTTCGCCATGTTGCCCAGGCTGGTCTTGAACTCCTGGGCTTAGTCAGTCATCCCACCTTGGCCTCCCAAAGTGTTGGGATTAGAGGCATAAGCCACCATGCCTGGCTCCAGTTGTACGTTTTAAAATAACTAATAGAATATAATTGGATTGAGTTGGGCACAGTGGCTCATGCCTGTAATCAGCACTTTGGGAGACTGTGGCGGGTGGGTCACCTGAGGTCAGGAGTTTGAGACCTCCCTGGCCAACATGGTGAAACTCCATCTCTACTAAAAATACAAAAATTAGCTGGGCGTGGTGGCAGGCACCTGTAGTCCCAGCTACTTGCGAGACTAAGGCAGGAGAATCGACTGAACTCAGGAGGCAGAGGTTGCAGTGAGCCAAGATCGTACCACTGCACTCCAGCCTAGGTGACAGAGTGAGACTCCATCTCAAAAAAAAAAAAAAAAGTATGTGTGTGTGTGTGTGTATATATATATATATATATATGCAAAACTTATGTATAAAATCTGGCCCTGCTCTGTTATTCAAGAGTCCTAACTATAATTATTTACAGTAAACTTATGTGTTTTTCTTGCTAAACAAATGATGATGAATGGCTTAGTACCTTTTATGAAAGTTCACATTCATACTTACCTTTATTCGTATGTTTTGAAGGGAAGTCGTTGCATATGATGATCCCAAAATTCCACTTTTTAACACAGATGTGGACAACCTAGAAGGGAAGCCACCACCAGTTTTTGCTTCTGGTAAGTTTACTCAGTCATCAGCTCTGTATTGACTTTGAAATGTTTCATTAAACAAAAATGTAATTTTTTTTTGAAAACTGCTCTTATAAGCATTACCACCACCCATGATTTCATTGTTGTTTTATGACCTTACTTTCACAATTATGACTGGAAGTTAATAATTAAAACCAGTAAATCCTCCTGAAAACAAATGCATATTATAGATGGTTGTGATGTTAGGTGATGGAGTGTTTCTTCCCATGCCCCACAGGGAGTTACCAAAGGTGAGTGAAAATTCAGGAAGAGTCTAAAACATTAAATTGGTGGCTGGGCATGGTGGTTCACCTGTCATCCCAGCAGTTTGGGAGACCGAGACGAAGGGATGACTTGAGGTCAGGAGTTCCAGACCTGCCTGGCCAACATGACGAAACCCCATCTCTACTGAAAATACAAAAAAAATTAGTCAGGCGTGGTGGTGGGCGCCTGTAATCCCAGCTGCCCAGGAGGCTGAGGCAGGAGAATTGCTTGAACCCGGGAGGTGGAGGAGGCTGAGGCAGGAGAATTGCTTGAACCCGGGAGGTGGAGGCTGCGGTGAGTCGAGATCACGCCACTGCACTCCAGCCTGGGCAACAGAAGGAGACTCTGTCTCAAAAAATAATTAATTAATTAATTAATTAAATTGGCATTCTCATCATCAAATTCTCATTCTGTTTTTTCCCAGGCCATAATGTATTATTATTTTTTTAACTTCACATGCATTTCTCTTTTGTGTTCTTCTGTCATCTGCCCTTTTGTGAAAGTTCCCGGGTAGAATTTCTGTAACCTTTCAGCAGGTTCACACTCACAGATCTCTTACTTCCATGGTCTCATTCTCTGAGGCCCCCTGGGAAGTGGAGTCTAAGGAAAGCAGCACAGTTCTTTGTATTTGCTTAGAGATTATGTGACTCTCGCCGGTCTGTCTGCAGCTGCCTTCATTTTCTGACTGTTTTCTTCTTTCTTGCCTGGCAGAAGGCAAATACAGGGCTCTGAAAATGGATTTTTCTCTACCCCCTTCTACTTACGCCACCATGGCCATTCGAGAAGTGCTAAAAATGGATACCAGTATCAAGAACCAGACGCAGCTGAATACAACCTGGCTTCGCTGAGCAGTACCTTGTCCACAGATTAGAAAATGCACACAAGTGTTTGCTTCCCGCTTCCCTGTGCATTTTTGTCTTAGTTCAGACTCATATATGGATTTCAAATCTTTGTAATAAAAAATTATTTGTATTTTTTTAAGTTTTTATTAGCTTAAATAAATAATTTGCAATATTTGTACATGTACACAAATCCTGAGGTTCTCAATTTTAGCTCAGAATATAAATTGGTCAAAATATACTTCAGGTGCTTAAATCATAGTACAGTGTCAGCTTTACAATAAAAAAAGGACTTTGGTTTAAAGTAGCAGATTTAGATGTTGCTACACTCTCAAAAGACAGCAGGAGTATTTGACACATCTGTGATGGAGTATACAACAATTCATTTTCAGAGCAAATGCAACAAAACAAATCTGGACTATGGATAAATAATTTGAGAGCCACCACCCACAAATATAAATACAGTACTCATGCTGATTTAAATGATTTATTATCTACAAATTTATAAACAAAAAGTGATTGTCATTATCCTGCTTATGTACTAGATTCAGGCAAGCATTATAGACTTTTTAGTTGCAGTGGCTTTTGCATTTATATTATCAGTGCCTTGCAGGAACATTGCATTGATAGGCGCTTTTTCTTTCTTCTTTTTTTTTTGAGACAGGATCTCACTCTGTAGCGCAGGCTGAATTGCAGTGCAATGCTGCAATCCTCAATCTTGCACTGCAGCCTTGACCTCCCAGGCTCAAGTGACTCTCCCACCTCAGCCTCCTGAGTAGCTGGGAGTACAGGCGCACACCACCACGCCTAGCTGATTTTTGTATTTTTTGTAGAGACAGGGTTTTGCCATGTTGCCGAGGCTAACTCCTGGGATTACAGGCGTGCGCTGTGCTGGCCAGGCTTTTTTTCTTAATGTAAACGTGTACAGCTGTTTTATTAGTTAAGGTCTAATTTTTACTCTAGGTGCCTTTTATGTTCAGAACTCTTTCCACTGGACTAATATTTGCTCAAAAATAAATAATGGTAGAGAAGAAAACTATAAAAATGGACAAGGGCTTCTTCTATCAGTAGCGTTTCCCCTTTGTCACCAATGGCTTTGGTATTTCCATGTCTGGCATTGCATAAACTTCTCTAGTGTGAAAGGATAAATATGCCTTTCTAAAGTTGTATATCATAATTGTATCAATTTTTATTTTCTATGATTTCTAGAAACAAATGTAATAAATATTTTTAAAATCTCCTTTCTACTGGTTATGTAAATAAATCAAATAAATATATCAAAATGAATGCAGGTAAGAATATTGACCTTGACTAAAGGTAAGGAACTAAATGAATGAGGGATCCTCATCAGAAGTGGTGTTGACGCCAAAATGTGTTGTGATCAGCTGTGAAGTATGAGGATAATCTGAGTCAAATGCTATGAATAATTGACTGTGTTGGACTGGACTGCAGGTTATTCTTACATTGGAATCACTCACTCACCTTCCATTGTGCTTTATGGAGTAGAAAAGAAAGGAATGGAAAAGCACTACCATGCCAGGAGCATCGCACCATGGGAATGTGAATGACATTTGTCTTGTATCTGGTAGTAGAAACGAGATTGAGAACTGTTTCTCAACCCTTTTGTTTTAATGACATCCACCACCACACTGCCGAGGCTTTAGAAAGATTGGAAATATCATGGTAAATTAAATATATTTTTTATTTTTTATTTTATTTTATTTTTTGGGGGGGGCACAGTGTTGCTCTGTCATCCAGACTGGAGTGCTGTGGTGTGATCTTGGCTCACTGCAACCTCCCGCTACCAGGTTCACGTGACTGTGGTGCCTCAGCCTCCTGAGTAGCTGGGATTACAGGCACCCGCCACCGGGCCTGGCTAATTCTGTACTTTTAGTAGATGCGGAGTTTTGCCATGATAGCTAGGCTGGTCTCAAACTCCTGGCCTAAAGTGATCTGCCCACTGCTGCCTCCCAAAGTGCTGGGATTACAGACGTGAGCCACCATGCCCTGCCCAGTAAGTTATCCTTTTAGCTAGTTTTGAAAGAATATTTTGTCCTAGGTCAGGCACGGTGGCTCACACCTGTACACTTTGGGAGACCATGGTGGGAGGATTGCCTGAGCCCAGGAGCTTGAGACCAGCCTGGGCAACATAGTGAGACCCTGTTTCAAATATATATATATTTTTTGTCTTACAAAAGCTAAACATGTAATAAATGTATAGTAGTCCTGTCTGTACCTTCCAGTAATAGCTAGAGTTCTCCTTCATCTGACTGAAAATTATTTATGAAGGGATCTTAGTGTTTCTGTTGCAATTGCACTCAGCAGTTCTGCATTTATGGTTGAGTATCCCTTACACAAAATGCCTGAGACTAGAAGTGTTTTGGATTTTCAGGGTTTTTTTAGATTTGCACTTCAGCTTACTGGTTGAAATCCAAAAATCCAGAATGCTCCAATGAGCAAGTTTTGGATTTTGGAGCATTATGGATTTTGGATTTTCAGATTTGGGATTCTCAACCAGTATAAATTTGCATTCCAAAACAAAAGTGAAGCTAAACTTGTGTTTTCTTCATCTGGGAAGTACTTATGGCTCTATCTGATACGTTAATTTTCCTGGCTGTATTAACTAATACCAGTTGGAACATGTCTCTTCATAAACACCAGTGGATAAATAATGATTCAAGGGGGATTCTTCAAGCTGTTTTGAGACTCGGGGGGCACACCACCTAACTCTAAGGACTTAGTCAACCTGGAATAAATCACTGCCTTAGCATAGAATTCAGAACATTTTTTGTTCAGAAAGGGAGGAAGTTTCTCTTGGGCAAATTTACAAAGCCTGAAAGCAACCTTATCCTCAACATAAAAGTATAATTGCTTCCTAAATTTTTGCCTAAAAGAAATAATAAAGGATCATTATTTTTATTATAATGTAAAACCAACACTGTTCCGTAACAGGAAAGGAAGCTAAATAATCAAGATTGTTCTTTCCAATGTTTTTATTCATGGTTTCATGTTGTAGATAATAACCAGACTGCTATTATACTGATTTAAAAAATCCTGATTGCTTCCTGAATCTTCATGGTTTCATGTTGTAGGTAATAACTAGACAGCCATTATACCAGTTGAAAAAATTTCTGGTTGATTCCTGAATCAACCAAAAAATTGGTAACAGCTGCAATAGTACATCAGTACTGAAAACTTCAGTTGCTCCAGGCTGTAGGAATTAAATCAACTGGTATTTGCCCTGGAATGCATTTTGTGGTCAATTTGCACTTAAAAAAATAAGGATGTGTGTGTATAATACAAAATAGAATACATATAAATGTTTTATAGCTACCAATGTGCACTGATGTGCATGTGCCTTTTTGAAACCAAAGCCGACCTGGAGTGTACCATGTAGTTTTTTATTTCAGACATATGAAGAAATGAAACCACACTGGAAGAATGACAAAGCTGAGTATGGCCAGCTTCTCATCTTTGTAAATTCAAAAGCATTTGCTTGCTCAGCAAAGGATAACTTTAAGGCTTTCTTTGTTCAATGAAATCTGCTTTCCCACTAACTAAGTAGGGTAGAACTTAGTTTTGGATCATGAACACCTTGGAAAATCTGAGGGAGAAGTATAGACATTGCTTCCAGGAGAAGAAAAGTGGGAAAGTGTATCCATATGTGTGTGCATGTGTCACAAATTCATGCAAACTTTTTATACAATTTTAGGGGCTTCAATGTGTTCAATAAGACCCCCTACTCTAGGTAAGTGCTTTCCAAACTGCAGGATCTTAAACTGCAGGATGTATTTCAGGAAGTCCAGGTAGAATATGAAATACTGCATTTCTAACCAACTCCCGGAGGGTACATGTGCTGCTGTTAAACACGAAGCAGTCAGGCTCCAGACCTGTACTGGCCAGCACAGTGGCCACTAGCCATGTGGCTATTTAAACTTGACTTAAGCTTCTCCGTCACAGTTTCAACTGCTCCATAGCCAAATGTGTGGCTAGTGGCTCTGTCGTATATAGCACTGACCCAGTTAGTAAATCACCTGAGATACAAAGGAGAGTCTACATTGATCAGATGTGATACTGTTGCAGGCTGGGCGCTGCGGCTCATGCCTGTAATCCCAGCACTTTGGGAGGCTGAGGCGGGCAGATCACCTGAGGTCAGGAGTTCGAGACCAGCCTAGCCAACATGGTGAAACCCCGTCTCTACTAAAAATACAAAAATTAGCCAGGCATGGTGGCACATGCCTGTAAGCCCAGCTACTCGGGAGGCTGAGACAGAATTGCTTGAACCCAGGAGGCGGAGGTTGCAGTGAGCCAAGATCACACCATTGCGCTCCAGCCTAGGCAACAGAGGGAAACTCCATCTGAAAAAAAAAAAAAAAAAAAAGGTAATACAGTTGCAAATGTTGCAGAATTTCTGCTCCTTAGTTCAGCTAAATCCAGGTTCTTGTATCATGACCAGGAAAAGCCAGGCAGGCAGACACATTGAAGGGTGAGGGGAACAGAATTTATTGAGCAAAATGAGCAAAAGAAAAAAAAACTCTCAGCAAAGCAAGAGGGGTTTCTGCTAATAGTCCCCACCTCACAGATTGATTCCAGGCCATACACAGGAACTGAGGAACCCAGGCTCCTTCCCCCTGCAAGCAGCGTGAACTTCCATGGCTCCACCCTGTTCTCCTAGTGCTCAGGCCAGTCCAAGATTCTCCTGGGATCCTCCCCCGTATCTTCCTCCGGCATCGATCAACACGTGGTGATGCTGATGATTATAGGCAAACAATGAATATATCTGCAAAAGGGATTACATTGTAATTAGAGCCAAGGCTCATATTGATGATCTAAGATTTCACACTTGAGATCGCTAAGAGCCTTCCTTAAACTCGCTTCCGTGCTTCGTATTTTTTGGCTTCCTCCAGAATCACTAATAATTCTTTTTTCCTTGTTTGTTTGTTTGAGCCGGAGTCTCACTCTGTCACCCAGGCTGGAGTGCAGTGGCGGGGTCTCAGCTCACTGCAACCCCTGCCTCCTGGGTTCAAACAATCCTCCCACCTCAGCCTCCTGAGTAGCTGGGACCACAAGTGCGTGTCACCATGCCCAACTAGTGTTCTTGTATTTTTGGTAGAGAAAGAGTTTTGCCATGTTGGCCAGGTGGGTCTCGAACTGCTGGGCTCAAGTGATGCACCCGTCTCAGCCTCCTAAAGTGCTGGGATTACAGGCATGGGTCACTGCTCCTTGCCTTTTCTTTCTTTGCTACCCTTGTTCAAAGGTTTCGTCAAACCATTCTTAAGGCATGTGGCGTTGTTACTCCATACAGGAAATTTACCCTCCACCCCCCAAAAAAGTCATAATTGTTGTAATTAAAAACTCCTTGGTTGTAGCTTCTTATGAAAGCAGCAGCTGCAAAAAGCAGGAATGGCCGGAGAGCCCATATTATTGTGTTGTCCTACGGATATACTGTGTTGATTTTCTGTTACGGCTTATCCAGCTGTGCTAGACTTCTGGAAAGTACCCAGTATGTAAAAAGAGATGACAACAGGAAACTGCAATGGGAGAAGCTATTCAAAGCCCCTGTCTCCTAAGGCATATTTACAATCCCCTCAAAAGTCCTACATGGATCTTTAGAGCAGCTTTGTCCGATACAAACATGATGTGAGCCACATATGTAATTGAAATTTTCTTTTTTTTTTTTTTTTTTTGCGAGACGGAGTCTCGCTCTGTCGCCCCGGCTGGAGTGCTGTGGCCGGATCTCAGCTCACTGCAAGCTCCGCCTCCCGGGTTCACGCCATTCTCCTGCCTCAGCCTCCAGAGTAGCTGGGACCACAGGCGCCCGCCACCTCGCCCGGCTAGTTTTTTGTATTTTTTAGTAGAGACGGGGTTTCACCGGGTTAGCCAGGATGGTCTCGATCTCCTGACCTTGTGATCCGCCCGTCTCGGCCTCCCAAAGTGCTGGGATTACAGGCTTGAGCCACCGCGCCCGGCCTGTAATTGAAATTTTCTAGTAGCCTTGTTAAGAAAATAAAAAGAAACAAGTAAAATTAATGATGTAGTTTCTATAAAGCAACATATCCAAAATATCGTTTCAACTTATAAGTAATATAAAAAACTCAATATTTTACATTCTCTTTTTTGTACTAAGTCTTTTTTTTTTTTTTTTTTAGACGGAGCCTCAAAAAAAAGCCACCGTACCCGGCCATGACTTTTTAAGACTTAGTACAGCCAGGCGCAGTGGCTCACACCTGTAATCCCAACACTTTGGGAGGCTGAGGCTGGTGGATCACGAGATCAGGAGATGGAGACCATCCTGGCGAACACGGTGAAACCCCGTCTCCACTAAAAATACAAAAAATTAGCCGGGCGTGGTGTCGAGCGCCTATAGTCCCAGCTACTCGGGAGGCTGAGGCAGGAGAATCGCTTGAACCCGGGAGGCGGAGGTTGCAGTGAGCCGAGATCGTGCCACTGCACTCCAGCCTGGGAGACAAAAAAAAAAAAAAAAAAAAAAAGAAAGAAAAAGAAAGCCAGTGTGTATTTCACACCTAAAATATGTATCAGTTTGGACTAGCTGTATTTTTAGTGTTCAGTAGTCACTTGTGGCCAATGGCTATCACAGTGGATGCTGAGTCTTCAGAAAGATCACTTGTTCTTTGTTGCATGTCACCAGTATAATGGTAAATTTGAGTATTAAGGTTAGATTTTTAAAATTGGGAATATGTAGGTTGGAAGCACAGCTAGTTAAATATGATTTTGAAATGCTTACTGGATTGTTAAGTTTTATACTGATTGGGAGTAAATACTTTTGCTATGGGAGCACATAACAAGCATGACTGTTATTAGGTTCTAAAATATTTCAGTGTTTGAAATTTTCCAAGCAATTCAGATAACACCCTACAATTTTCTTTCACCTATAAATAATGAAAAGCTAATCCTTACTGCAGCCTCTATTTAGATTTTATTTATTTGTTTATTTATTTATTTTTGAGACAGGGTCTCGCTCTGTTGCCCAGGCTGGAGTGCAGTGGTGTGATCTCGGCTCACTGCAACCTCTGCCTCCCGGGTTCAAGTGGTTCTCGTGCCTCAGCCTCCCAAGTAGCTAGGATTACAGGCGTGAGCCACTGTGCCTGGCCTTCTATTTAGATTTTAAATTCCATGTTCATGGGATACAAATTGAGGTTTGGGAGATGAGAATAAGGATAGAGCCAGAAGCAAAAAAAAAAAAAAGTGTGAGAACAGTTAGCACATGAAGCTGAGAACTCAGGTTGTACAGGATGGCAAGGTGATTAGGCAGGGCTGAGGTTATGTTTTGGTTTTTTTCAATGATAGCTTTATTGAGGTATAATTTACATACCATACAATTCACTCATTTAAGTGTACAAAAGATTTTGGTATATTTGGAGTTGTGCAACCATTATCACAATCATTTCTACTTTTTTTTTTTTTTTTTTTTGAGATAGTCTCACTCTGTTGCCCAGGCTGGAGTGATACGATCTCAGCTCACCACAACCTCTGCCTCCCAGGTTCAAGTGGCTCTCCTGCCTTAGCCTCCCAAATAGCTGGGACTACAGGTGTGCGCCACCACGCCTGGCTAATTTTTGTATTTTTAGTAGAGATGGGGTTTCACTATATTGGCCAAGCTGGTCTCGAACTCTCGACCTTGTGATCCGCCTGCCCCAACCTCCCAAAGTGCTGGGATTACTGGCGTGAGCCACCGCGCCCAGCCCATTTTTACATTTTTGTCATCTCAAAAAGAAACTTCAAACACATTAGCATTGACTTCCCATTATCACCTCAGCCCCAGCCCCTGGCAACTGCTACTTTCAATCTCTGTTGATTGGTCTCTTCTAGTCATTTGATATAAATGAAATAAATATGCGGGACTGACTTTCATCTAGCTGTTTTCAAGGTTTATCCAGCTTGTGATGTAAAAGTACTGATTCCTTTTTTAGGCGAATAATACTCCATCTGTGAATATACAACATTTTATATATGTTCATTAATTGACAGACGTTTGGGTTGTTTCCACCTTCTGGCTTCTATGAATAATGCTGTTATAAACATTTCAGTAGGAGTTTTTGTACGGTCATATGTCTCCATTTCTCTTGAGTATAAAGCTAGGAGTGGAATTTCTGTGTCATACGATAACTGTGTTTAATCTTTGAAGAACTGTCAAAATGTTTTCCTAAGTAGCTGCACCATGTTACATTCCCACTAGGAGTGTATGACAGTTCCATTTTCTCCACATCCTCGTCAACACTTGTCGTTATCTGTCTTTGTGATTGTAGCCATCCTTTTGGGCATAAAGAGGTTTCTCAGCTGGGCGTGGTGGCTCACACCTGTAATCCCAGCACTTTAGGAGGTCAAGGCGGGCAGATCACTTGAGGTCAGGAGTTCAAGACCAGCTTGGCCAACATGGTGAAACCCCATCTCTACTAAAAATACAAAAATCAGCCAGACATGGTGGCACACGCTTGTAATCCCAGCTATTTGGGAGGCTGAGACAGGAGAACTGTTGAACCCAGAATGCAGAGGTTGCAGTGAGCCAAGACTGCGTCACTGCACTCCAGCCTGGGCGAGAGAGCAAGACTTCATCTCAAAAACAAAAATAAAAATAAATTTAAACAAATGAAAATAAAGTGGTTTCTCACTATGGTTTTGATTTGCATTTCCCTGATGACTATGTGGAATATTTTTTGTATGCTTATTGATCATTTGTCTATTCTTTGGAGAAATGTCTATTGAGATCTTTTGCCCATTTGGGGGGTGCTATTTTTCTTTATGTTGTTGAGATCTAGAGTTCTTTGTATGTTCTAGGTACAAATCCTTTATCAGGTATACGATTGGCAAATATTTTGTCCCATTCCTTGGGTTGTCTACTTTCTTTCTTTCTTTCTTTCTTTTTTTTTTTTTTTGAGACAAGACACTGTTGCTCAGGCTGGAGTGTAGTAACAAGATCACGGATCACTGAGGCCTCAACCTCCCAGGCTCAAAAGTAGCTGGGACTGTAGGCGCACACCACTACAGGCTAATTTTTGTATTTTTCGTAGAGATGGGGTTTCACCATATTGCCCAGGCTGGTCTTGAACTCCTGAGCTCAAGCCATCTGCCTGCCTCAGCCTCCTAGGGTGCTGGGATTACAGGCCTGAGCCACTAAGCCTGGCCTATCTTTACTTTCTTGAGGGCTGGGGTTTTGTTTTGTTTGCTTTGTGTGTGGTGTTTTTTTTTTTTGAGGCCAGTCTCACTGTGTTCCCTCCCAGGCTGGAGTGCAGTGCAAGCGATCTCGGCTCACTGCAAGCTCCGGCCCCAGGGTTCCGCACGCCGTTCTCCGCCTCAGCCTCCCAAGTAGCTGGGACTACAGGCTCCCGCTACAGCGCCCGGCTAGTTTTGTATTTTTAGTAGAGGCGGGGTTTCACCATGTTAGCCAGGATAGTCTCCGATCTCCTGACCTTGTGATCCACCGCCTCGGCCTCCCAAAGTGCTGGGATTACAGGCGAGCCACCCGGCGTGACCTTTTTTTTGAAGTGGTGTCGTCTGTCACCCAGGCTGGAGTGCAGTGGCGGATCTCAGCTTACTGCAAGCTTTGCCTCGGGTTTCGCATGCATTCTCCTGCCTCAGCCTCCCGAGTAGCTGGGACTACAGGCGCCTGCCACCATGCCCGGCTAGGTTTTTTTGTATTTTTTTAGTAGAGACGGGGTTTCACCATGTTAGCCAGGATGGTCTTGATCTCCTGACCTCGCGATCCACCCGTCTCGGCCTCCCAAAGTGCTGGGATTACAGGCTTGAGCCACCGCACCCGGCCGTTTGTTTTGTTTTTTTAAATGGAGTGTCACTCTGTCACCAGGCTGGAGTGCGGTGGCGTGATTTCGGCTCACTACAACCTCCCCCTCCCAGGTTGGAGCAATTCTCCTGCCTCAGCCTCCCAACTAGCTGAGACCACAGGCACATGCCACCACGCCCACCTGATTTTTGTATTTTTAGTAGAGACGGGATTTCACCATGTTGGCCAGGATGGTCTCCATCTCTTGACCTCGTGATCTGCCTGCCTCAGCCTCCCAAAGTGCTGGGATTACAGGTGTGAGCCACCGCGTCGGCTGAGGGTTGGGTTTTAAAGTCTGCAGGAGGTATTCTTTATTGAGATTTTGTTTGTAAACTAAGTTTCTATGGTGTCCATAATAACTAGATTGCTGTAGTGTTCACAGTAACAATCTGAAATGGATTTTCATGACTGGGAGGGCTCAGGGTTAAGCACAAGAATTCACAACCATAACTTCACAGGATGAAAATAGTCAGGCACTGCCAGGCGCAGTGGCTTGAACCTGGGAGGCAGAGGTTGCAGTGAGCCAAGATCTCGCCACTGCACTCCAGACTAGGTGACAAAGCAAGACTCCGAGAGACTCTGTCTCAAAACAAACAAACAAACAACAACAGCAACAACAAAACAGGCGCACTTGGGAGCGCTTTTGTTTCAGCTCAGTTCAGCTCCACCTGCACCCTCTGAGAGCTGCAAATGGGGAACATAACTCTCCTTAGCCCAGCACCCACGCCTGTTCTTTACTAGCCACATTCATCCTGTTTTCTACATTTCTCTCTTCCTGTTTACAAAATTAATTTTCAACACAGAAGATCTTACTACCTGTTTTGGCCTAGACAGAAATGTTTCACTACCAAAAAACTTGCTCGTCAAGCTGACACAGAGTCATTCCACTTAACAAGTTAGCCACCTTCCATTAGCTTATCCCTTTGGAAAGATGACAAAGTCTTAGTTGATCCTTTTTTCCAATAATAATATCTGTCTAATAAAGTGGAGCTAACGTCTGCTTCTTTCCTGTGCCATCCTGGTTTCTTAGGACCCCTGTGCATTAATTAGGAGGAAGTCATGATGTGGATAACTCCAAAAAGTGAAAATCCAAAATTAAATAAAGCACTGGAGGCTGCCATGGTAAAGAGGAAAGGACATCAAACCAGGAGTCAAAATGCATAGGCTGAAGTCCTGGCCCTGCCACTGACTGTTGCTCAGAGACCTTCAGAGATCCACATCCCTCCTCTGGACCTCAGCTTTCTCCAGAGAATCCCTCAATGCTAACTGTTGCAGAGTACTCCATGGAGCACACCCACCACATGTGGACAACACGGAGCTCCAGGGATGGACATCAGATCACCTCTAACTCCTCATCACCCTAAACAACATTGTCATCAACTCCATTGCACATGTCTCATTGTGGACCCATCACAGCACCATCAGTTCCCACTGTTGCAGGCTAAGGAAGAAGACTGTACACGGTCCCATCTGGGTGGGATTTGCTGTATATGGTCCCATCTGGGTGGGATTGGCTGTCCACAGAGGTAGGAAGATGAAGTGATGCCAAGTAGGATCATCTTCCCTCCAGAACTTGGGCCCACTCTTCCAGGAGTTGTCATCTATGCTTGGAGCAATAACCCATTTTCTCTCCTCTCTTAGCATATGAATTTTTCACTACTTTAGAAAACTGCTGGCCAGGTGCAGTGGTTCACGCCTGTAATCCCACCACTTTGGGAGGCCAAGGCAGGTGGATCACCTGAGGTCAGGAACTTGAGACCAGCCTGGCCAACATGGTGAAACCCCGTCTCTACTAAAAATACAAAAATTAGCCAGGCGTGGTGGTGGGTGCCTGTAGTCCCAACTACTTGGGAGGCTGAGGCAGGAGAATTGCTTGAACCCAGGAGGCAGAGGTTGCAAAGAGCCGAGATTGTGCCAATGTACTCCAGCCTGGGCAACAGAGCAAGACTCCATCTCAGAAAAAAAAAAAAAAAATTGCAATATACATTTATAACCAAGTCCACTTTCTTTTTTTTTTTTTTTTTGAGACGGAGTCTGGCTCTCTCGCCCAGGCTGGGGTGCAGTGGCCAGATCTCAGCTCACTGCAAGCTCCGCCTCCTGGGTTTACGCCATTCTCCTGCCTCAGCCTCCCGAGTAGCTGGAACTACAGGCGCCCGCCACCTCGCCTGGCTAGTTTTTTGTATTTTTTTAGTAGAGATGGGGTTTCACCGTGTTAGCCAGGATGGTCTCGATCTCCTGACCTCGTGATCCGCCCGTCTCGACCTCCCAAAGTGCTGGGATTATAGGCTTGAGCCACCGCACCCGGCCAAGTCCACTTTCAAATAACACCATACTGCTTCATGAGTAGTACAGGTCCTTCATGGATAGTACAGATACTTTATAACAGTATTTGCTGGCCAGGCGCAGTGGCTCATGCTTATAATCCCAGCACATTGGGAGGCCAAGGTGACCGGATCACTTGAGGTCAGGAGTTCAAGGCCAGCCTGGCCAATATGGTGAAATCTCGTCTCTACTAAAACACAAAAATTAGACAGGCGCAGTGGCGGGTGCCTGTATTTCCTGCTACCTGGGAGGCACCCCAAGTTGGGATCGCACCATTGTACTCCAGCCTGGGTGACAGAATGAGATTCTGTCTAAAAAACGAAAAATAAAAACAAACAAACAAAAACAGTATTTGCAACTCCTTTCTACTGGCTTTCTAAAGCAAAGAAACATGGATTTCATTGATTACACGTTTCCAGGCTATAATCACACAATTCCTTCATGCTATTATTACTTTGAATGGTCATCTATTAGCTCAGTTAATAAGAAAAGTAAAAGGTTATTTTTATTCCTTCTCAGATTCTCTTCTTTTCTTGATGTGCATGAGCGTTTCTGACCTACATCATTTTCCTTTTCACTGAGGAACTTCTTTTAACACTTTTTGCAAGGCAGGTCTGCTGGCAATAAATTCCCTCAGTTTTTGTTTTTTGAAAAAGTCTCTTTCTCCTTCGCTTTTGCAAGATAATTTCACTGGATGTAGAGAATTCTAAGTTGGTGGGTTTTTTCTTTCAATACTTTAAATATTTCACTCCACTCTCTATATTTTCATGGTTTCTGATGAGAAGACCAGTGTAATTCTTGTGCTTGTTCCTCTATGGGTAAGGTGTTTTTTCCTGGCTTCTTTCAAGATTTTATCTTCGATTTTCTGCAATTTGAATATGATATGCTAAAACATAGTTTTCATAATATTTATCCTGCTTAATATTCTCTAGGGATTCTGGATACAGTGGTTTGAATGGGTCCCCCAAAATTCATGTATTGGAAGCTTGATCCCCAATGTGGCAGTGTTAGGAGGTGGGACTTTAACATTCAAGAGGTGTTTAGGTCACAGCGGCAGGGCCATTACCTGGGGAGTGGATTGGTTACCACCTGAGTGAATTCCTTATAAAAAGAGGAATCTGGGTTTCTCCTGCATTCTCTCTCTCATCCTCTCTTGCCCTCCCACCTTCTGCCATGGGATAACCTAACAAGAAGGCCCTTGCCAGTTGCCAGCTCTTTGATCTTGAATGTCCCAGCCTCTAAAACTGTGAAAAAAAATTTCTATCCATTATAAATTAAGCAGTCTCAGATATTCTTTTATAGCTGCACAAAAATGACTAAGACACTGGATGTGATTTGATGTCTGTCATTAATTTTGGGAAAATTTGTAGTCATTATTCAAATATTTCTTCTGTTCTCTATTTTTCTGGTTTTCCAAAACATGTATGTCACACTTTTTCATATTGTCCCACAGTTCTTGGACATTCCATTCAGGTTTTCTTGTTTTATTTTTTTGTTATTTTTTTCTCTTTGTATTTGAATTTGTGAAGTTTCAGTTAATATATCTTGAAGCTCACTGGTTGTGTCCAGTCCACTGACATTCCTCATTTTTGTTATGGTGTTATTTTTAAAATTTCTAGCATTTCCCTTTATTGTTTCTTAGAGTTTCCATCTCTCTGCATACATTATGCATCTGTTCTTGCATGTAATATACTTTTTCCATGAGGCCCCTTAACATATTAATTATAGTTATTCTCGGTTCCAAAATCTGTGACCTAGCTGAGTCTGGTCTGATGCTTGCTTTGTTTTTTTTTTTTTTTTTTTTTTTTTTTTTTCTTGCCTTAAAACATAGTATGCCATGTGATTTTTTGTAAAAATATGGGCATTATTTATCAGGTAAGAGGAACTGAGATAAGTAGGCAGATAGTGTGAGGTTTTGTGTTAATCTGGCTAGGAGTTGGACTGCGTTTAAATTTGTTGCTGTAGGTGTTGGAGGCTTTAATTTATTCCAGTGTCCTAGTTTTTGTCTCTCGTGTTATCTTTGTGTTCCTCTAAAAACTCCTTAAATGGGATCATTACCTTGCAGCTCCTTCAGCTGTAATCTATTATTACTACACTGGAATCACAGTTCCTTCAGCTGTAATTCATTGTTATTATACTGGAGCCATGTTGATGTGGTGGTAAGGTACATAAGGGAAATACAAATCATTCTGTAATTCTATTATTAAAGCTCAGGCATGGCTGGGCGCAGTGACTCATGCCTGTAATCCCAGCACTTTGGGAGGCCGAAGTGGGTGAATCACAAGGTCAAGAGATCGAGACCATCCTGGCCAACATGGTGAAACCCCATCTCTACTAAAAATACAAAAATTAGCTGGGTGTGGTGGCGGGCGCCTGTAGTCCCAGCTACTAGGGAGGCTGAGGCAGGAGAATCACTTGAACCTGGGAGGCAGAGGTTGCAGTGAGCCGAGATCGCACCACTACACTCCAGCCTGGCAACAGAGTGAGACTCTGTCTCAAAAAATAATAATAATAATAATAACTAAAATAAATAAATAAGGCTCAGGCTTGTATCTCTGGGCTGTGACTTTTTTCCTCCTTAGGTGAGACAGAAAGGCTAGTGGGGCTGAATTTGAGTAACTTCCCCAAGTCAGATAAGGCTCTGATAACATTTTTGCCCTGCTGACTAGGCCTTTGATATAGAGAACACTGACATATTTTAGAATGGTTAATTTTCCTCTTACACTAGCAGAAACAAGTGTTCCTTCCTGATTCTTTATAGTAAGAATCTGGTTGGGTTCCTAGAAGTAAAACCCACCAAAACTCCAACCCCCAGGAGTTTCTCACTCTTTTTTTTTTTTTTTTTTTTTTTTTGAGACAGAGTCTCACTCTGTTGCCCAGGCTGGAGTACAGTGGCATGATCTTCACGCACTGCAACTTCTGCCTCCTAGATTCAAGCAATTCTCCTGCCTCAGCCTCCCGACTAGCTGGGACTACAGGTGCCTGCCACTGTACTCAGCTAATTTTTAAAAAAATTTTTTAGTAGAGACGGGCTTTCACCGTGTTGCCCAGGCTGGTCATGAACTCCTGAGCTCAGGCGATCTGGCCACCTTGGCCTCCCAAAGTGCTGGGATTATAGGTATGAGCCACCATGCCCAGCCTTTATTTTATTTTTATTTTCATTTTCATTTTTTTGAGACGGAGTCTCGCTCTGTCGCCCAGGCTGGAATGCAGTGGTGCGATCTCAGCTCATTGCAACTTCCACCTCCTGGATTCAGGCGATTCTTCTGCCTCAGGCTCCTGAGTAGCTAGGATGACAGGTGCATACTGTACTGTGCTAATTTTCTTAATTTTTTTTTTTAGAGGAAGACTTTCTGTAGCCCAGGCTGGAGTGCAGTGGTGTGATCTCGGCTCACTGCAACCTCCACTTCCCGGGTTCAAGCGATTCTCCTGCCTCAGCCTCACGAGTAGCTGGGATTACAGGTAGGCACCACTGCACCTGGCTAATTTTTTTTGAATTTCTGGTAGAGACGGGGTTTCACCATGTTGGCCAGGCTGGTCTCAAACTTCTGGCCTCAGTGATCCACCTACCTTGGCCTCCCAAAGTGCTGGGATTACAGGCACAAGCCATTGCACCTGCCCTAAATCTACTTTTTAAAGGAAAAGGCAGTATAGAGAATATTAAACGGAAAAAGAAGTTACAGCATAGCATTATACACACATCACACCCATGTAAAAAATGTATGTGTGGATTTATACACACACATACAGATATGTATATATGTGCACACATAGATCTATAGATATATATCCACATATGTATATATGCGTGTGTGTATATATATTAATATATATAGATACAGAAACACATAAACATAGAGAAAAAATTAGAAATCACATCAAACTCTTGACAAGATATTTTAGGAGGTTTAGGATTACTATAATGGTGACTGAAAAGTATTAGCATTATGACATTTATTCCAATTAGAAGAGACTAATTAAATATAATTACATATATATTTGAAAACAATACATTCCAGTTTCATTTATGACATGCAAAGAGCTTAGAATTTGCCACTCATGTCTTTACAGTAAGAAAACTGAAAAACTGAAAATCAATGACTTTAACAATTTTTCTTGGACCCATGAGAGAGTTGAGGTTGCAAGGCAAAGCATCACCTCAAAATCTGGAGAGACAGGAGAATAAACAGAATCGTAGATGAGGTCAGTTTACCTGGAGCAGAGCCATACGCGGGCAGGAATATTTACATGGTAACTGATGAATGGCTAAAGGCTGGGCGTGGACAAGCATAAGAGTGAGAAACTTCCGCGGTGGCTCACGCCTGTAATCCCAGCACTTTGGGAGGCCGGAGAATTGCTTGAACCCTACAGGTGAAGGTTACAGTAAGCCGAGATTGCGCCACTGCACTCCAGCCTGGGCGACAGAGTGAGACTCTTGTCTCCAAAAAATATTAATTAATTAAATAAAAGCTAGATTTATTTCAAATGTTTATATTCAAGTGATGAAACTATTTTTCCTCAGTAATCTTGAAATTTCATCTATTCATAATTACTAATTTTCTTCAATAAAGATTGATGACTCTTTGAATCTATAAATAAAATTTTGTATGGCTGGGCATGGTGGCTCATGCCTGATTCCAGCACTTTGGGAGGCCAAGGCAGGTGGATCACTTGAGGTCAGGAGTTTGAGACCAGCCTGGCCAACGTGGTGAAACTCCGTCTCTGCTAAAAATACCAAAATTAGCTGGGCGTGGTGGCACACGCCTGTAATTCCAGCTACTTGGAAGGTTGAGGCAGGAGAATCGCTGGAACCGCAGAGGCAGAGGCTGCAGTAAGTCAAGATTGCCACCACTGCATTCCAGCCTGGGTGACAGAGCGAGATTGTCTTAAAAGATTAAAAAAAAAAAAAGAAAACTGTGATTCTAGGACAGGCATTGTGGTGTACACCTGCAATCTTAGCACTTTGGGAGGTCAAGGTGGGAGGATCACTTATGGCCAGGAGTTCGAGACCTGCCTGGGCAACATGGCAAGACCCTGTCTCTAATAAATAAATAAAGAAATACAAAAATGCATAAATAAGCCAGCCAGGCATGGTGGCACATGCCTGTAGTCTCACCTACTCAGGAGGCTGAGTCTGGAGGATCACTTGAGCCCAGGAGTGTAAGGCTACAGTGAGCTATGATTGTGCCACTGCATTCCAGCCTCAGCAACAGAGTGAGACCCTGTCCTTGAAAAAAAGAGAAAATTTGTGATTCTATTTAAAACATAGGCAAATAAATCTTTATTTTTAAAACTCATTTCCCACTAATCGCCTGAGCAAGTATTCAATTAACTTATGTCATTATTTTTCTAATTCCTATATAAAATATTAACATATAATAGAAAAATCTTTTGAGGGTTCAAGAGATGTTTTTGTTTTTGTGTTTTGTTTTTCAGACAGAGTCTGTCTCTGTCACCCAGGCTGGAGTACAGTGGTGCGATCTTGGCTCACTGCAAACTCTGCCTCCCGTATTAAAGTGATTCTCATGCCTCAGCCTCTCGAGTAGCTGGGAGTAAAGGCCCCCAACACCATGCCCAGCTAATTTTTGTATTTTGAGTAGAGACAGAGTTTCAACATGTTGGCCAGACTGGTCTTGAACTCCTGACCTCAGGTGATCCGCCCACTTCAGGCTCCTGAAGTGCTGGGATTACAGGTGTGAGCCACTGCACCCAGCCAACAGATGTTTTAAAATACAGTTTTGGGGGGCTGGGCGTGGTGGCTCATGCCTGTAATACCAGCACGTTGGGAGGCCAAGGCTGGTGGATCACCTGAGGTCAGGAGTTGGAGACCAGCCTGATTAACATGGAGAAACCCTGTCTCTGCTAAAAATACAAAATTAGCCGGGTGTGGTGGTGCATGCCTGTAATCCCAGTTACTAGCGAAGCTGAGGCAGGAGAATCACTGGAACCTGGGAGGCGGAGGTTGCGGTGAGCCGAGATCACACCATTGCACTCTAGCCTGGGCAACAAGAGCAAAAATCCGTCTCAAACAAAGAAAATTATTTTTTTGGTAGCTACACTTTCAGATATATTTCTGATTCAAGATGGCAGACTATGCCATGCGCAGTGGCTCACTCCTGCAATCTCATCACTCTAAGAGGTCGAGGCAGGACCTGAGGTCAGGAGTTCAAGACCAGCCTGGCCAGCACGGCGAAACCCCGTCTCTACTAAAAATACAAAAATTAGCTGGGTGCAGTGGTGCATGCTTGTAACTCCAGCTGAGGCAGGAGAATCGCTTGAACCTGGGAGGCAGAGGTTGCAGTGAGCTGAGATCGCGCCACTGCACTCCAGCCTGGAGACAGAGCAAGACTCCATCTCAAAAAAAAAAAAAAAAAAAAAAAAAAAAAAGTTGGCAGACTAAACACACACCTCCATCTTCTTTCCTTCCCAAGGTCTCAATGAATTATGGAATTATAGGAAAGAGCCAGCAGGTGGAATCCTATCAATGGAGAAAAAGAAGAGGAAGTTGGACTTAGCCCAACGCATGGTATGTAATGAAGGAAATCCTGGCAACTGGCGAACCCATGGTCAACAAAAAGAGCAGGGCTGTGCCAGGAAGCCATCTTTAGGGTAATTCATTAAGGAAGCATGCTTGGAATGACAGGGACTATCAGCTCCCTCCTCTTCTCCTCTTCCACCATGATTCATTCAACGAATATTTGTTGAGCACATTGCAAAGCACTAGGCACTGTTTTGAGTGTTTTGCCCTCAGGATAAAGCGCATGAACAATTTTCTAAAGTAAGTGGACAGGCAGCCTAAGGAGGGCATCCAATGAAGTGCTTCATGCCCAGGTAAAGGAGAGCAGAGCTTGCGCTGCCTTTAGAACTCCATGGCAGATGTGGGTTGGGAGCAGGACAGACAGCTCTGCCTAGGAGAGAAACACACAAAACCTGTTCCATTGGAAATACAACCCTCCTGAATTTAGCAATTGTGGGGTTCCCCAGACTGCTCACCCACACATCTTTTATTTAATGAAGTATGCCCTGCCACTTACATGGAAGCTGCCAGCTCTCCCCTCAGGGAGAGGCCTGCTGGAAAACAGATCACTGATACAGAAACACACAAGCCCATCTCAGCCCAGACTAACCAATGGAGGGCTTTGCTCCTACTTATGAGTGAATGTCAGAGCTTGCTAAACAGGTGGAAAGGCCACAGAAGCATGGAAGAAAAGGACCGGGTGGGCATGGTGGCTCACTTTGGGAGGCTGAGGCAGGTGGAGCTCTTGAGCCTGGGAGTTCAAGACCAGCCTGGCCAACAGGGTGAAACCTTGTCTCTACTAAAAATACAAAAAAAAAAAAAAAAAAAAATTAGCCAAGTATGGTGGCACATGTCTGTGGTCCCAACTACTTGGGAGGCTGAGGTGGGAGAATCATCTGAGCCTGGGAAGTTGAGGCTGCTGTGAGCTGTGTTCACACCACTGCACTTCAGCCTGGGCAAGAAGAGTGAGACCCTGTCTCAAAAAAACAAACAAACAAACTACAAAACAAAACAAAACAAAAACAAAAATAAAGGACCAAGATGAACTAACTGAATAATAGACCCCCATCACAAAGAGCAATACCTCTGAAAACAAGAGAATTTCAAATTGTCCTAATTAGTGTACATGGTATACTATGGCAGAATGCAAATGTACTATGCCATGTATTAGTGTTAAGATACATGGCATAGTGCAAAAAGTCTTCAGTGAAAGGACATTAATCAGACAACTGAATGAGTGATTGCCAAAATACTGTAAAGGATTGGGAAAATGATCAAGGGGATTAGCTGTGAACCAAATAATTGAGAGGACACAGTAGAGGAAGTATCTCAGAACATAAATCAGAAAGATAGCAGATGGAAGATATCTTAAGGTAAAGAAGGTAAAGAAGAAGAGAACAAAGACAACAGAGTGGGAAAATAAATAACAAAAGAAAATTTTCCCTAACTTAGGCAAAAATAACCCAGAAAGTATCAAACAGGACTAATTAAAAACGTCCACACATTCTAGTGAGATTTCAGAAATCCAAAAGTCTTCAGTAGTGGGAGTTGAAAAACCATGTCACTTGCAAAGTATCCAAATTCAGACTACTTTCATATTTCTCATCACCAAGTGCCAGAAGGAATTGGAAAAACATCTTCAAAGATGGGGGAGAAAAGTGTTAGACCTAAAATGCTATGCTTAACTAAGGCATCCATCAAATGTGAAGATAAAGTAAAGATATTTTCAGACATAAAGATATTCAAAAAAGTCTAATCCTTCATGAGAAATTTTTAAGGGGATTTTCCGGAAAAAAAAAATCTAAACAAATCCCAAAAAGGAAGATGACATGGGAGTAGGAACTAGAAATTGAAGTACAGTGGCTCACACCTGTAATCCCAACATTTTGGAGGCTGGGGAGGGAGGATCGCTTGAGCCCAGGAGTTTGAGACCAACCTGGACAACATAGGCATAGTGGCACATGTCTGTAGTCCCAGCTACTTTGGAGGCTGAGGTGGGAGGATCCTTGAACCCAGGAGGTCAAGGCTGCAGTGGGCTGAAATCATGCCACTGCAATCCTCCAGCCTGAGTGACAGAGCCAGACCTTTACATTAGTCTGTCTCACGCTGCTATAAAGAACTGCCCAAGACTGAGTAATTGATAGAGGAAAGAAGTTTAATTGACTCACAGTTCCACATGGCTGGGAAGGCCTCAGGAAACTTACAATCATGGCAGAAGGGGAAGCAAACACATCCTTCTTCACATGATGGCAAGAAGGAGAAGTGCCAAGCAAAAGAGGGAAAAGCCCCTTATAAAACCATCAGATCAGCTGGGCATGGTGGCTCACACCTGTAATCCCACCACTTTGGGAGGCCAAGGCGAGTGGATCATTTGAGCTCAGGAGTTTGAGACCAGACTGACCAATATGGTGAAACCCCATCTCTACTAAAAATATAAAATAATTAGCCGGACATGGTGGTGCGTGCCTGTAATCCCAGCTACTTGGAAGTCTGAGGCAGGAGAATTTCTTGAACCCAGGAGGCAGAGGTTGCAGTGAGCTGAGATTGCGCCACTGCACTCCAGCCTGGGCGACAGAGCAAGACTGTGTCTCAAAAAAAAAAAAAAAAAAAAAAATCAGATCTTGTGAGAACTCACTCACTGTCATGAGTGAGAACAGCAGCATGGGGGTAACCACACCCATGATTCAATTACCTCCTACCGGCTCCCTCCCGTGACACGTGGGGATTATGGGAGCTACAATTTAAAATTAGATTTGGGGCCGGGCGCGGTGGCTCAAGCCTGTAATCCCAGCACTTTGGGAGGCCGAGGCGGGTGGATCACGAGGTCAGGAGATCGAGACTATCCTGGCTAACATGGTGAAACCCCGTCTCTATTAAAAATACAAAAGCTAGCTGGGCGTGGTGGCGGGCGCCTGTAGTCTCAGCTACTTGGGAGGCTGAGGCGGGAGAATGGCGTGAACCCGGGAGGCGGAGCTTGCAGTGAGCCGAGATCGCGCCACTGCACTCCAGCCTGGGAGACGCAGCGAGACTCCATCTCAAAAAAAATAAAATAAAATAAAATAAATAAATAAATAAATAAATAAATAAAATTAGATTTGGGTGGGGACACAGCCAAACTGTATCAACCTTGTCTCAGGAAAAACAAACAAACAAAAAACAGAAAAGGCTGGATGCGGTGGCTCACACCTGTAATCCCAGCACTTTGGGAGGCTGAGGTGGACGGATCACCTGGGGTCAGGAGTTTGAGACCAGCCTGACCAAGCCCGTCTCTACTAAAAATACAAAAATTAGCCAGTTGTGGTGGCATGCATCTGTAATCCCAGCTACTCGGGAGGCTGAGGCGGGAGAATCGCTTGAACCTGGGGGGCAGCGGTTGCAGCGGGCCGAGATCACACCACTGCAGTCCAGCCTGGGGTGACAGAGTGAAATTCCATCTCAAAAAAAAAAAGAAAGAAAAAAGTAAAGTACAACAATATGATTAATGATAGAAATAAAAAAGGATACATTAGATATTGGTATTAGGAAGGTTCTCCTTTGATTGCCCAACTATTCACGAACTAGGGTTTTATGAATCAGGATGTCAAAAAAATATAAACTAGGGTTACATATGTGTATTTTAATCCGTTCCAGCACACTAGTTCTATAATAATCATGTTTGCATATTCACAGTTTTTATGATATTTCTTTGGTTTTCCTCTTTTAGGATTTATTCATTCATTCAACAAATGTTTGCTCAGCACCTATTACATGCTAGGAACTGTTCTTGGGAATGGGAATACTCAATGAACACAGCAAAACCCCCTCATGGACTTACTTTCTAGTGAGAAGGCTATGATAACATTTAAATATTCTGGGGAGACACTAGTTCCCTAAATGTACACAACACTCCTGACATCAAATTTGTGCGTCTTTTTCCACACCAGCCAATCTCTGACCAGCTAGCTGTCCTCCAATGTAATGCAATTCTGACTCTATCCACCTGTAGTTAATGTCAGAACTCACAAATTAAAGAGTTCAGTCTCACACAACTGCCCCGATTTCAGAGGCTAACGGCAAGCCCAGACCTCCCACACTTCTGACCAACTTGCTGCACATCACAGCTTCCTATGACATCCATGGGTTTGACAATTTGCTAGAATGGCTTGCAGAACTCAGGGAAACACTTTACTTACATTTACCAGTTTATTATAAAAGGTGCAACTCAGAAACAGCCAACTAAATAAATGCATAGGACAAGACTGGGGGGAAGGTGCTCCATGCCCCCTCCAGGTGGAACACTTTCCTAGCACCTCAATGTGTTCACCAGCTCAGAAGCTTTCAGAATTCAATACTTTGGGGGTTTCCTGGAGCATGATTGATTAAATCATTGGCTCCTCTCCTTTGGGCATAGGGCGGGGCATGCTGAAAGTTTCAGCCTTTTAGTCACATAACTGGGTCTCCTGGCAGCCAGCCCACATCCTGGGGTTATCTAGGGGCTGTCCGAAGTCACTTCGTTCGCTTAAATTCAGGTGTGAGCTTAAATGTTTGTTTTGTTTGTTTGTTTAGTTGAGTTTTGTTTGTTTTTGAGACAGAGTGTCACTCTGTTGCCCAGGCTGGAGTGCAGTGGCACGATCTTGGCTCACTGCAATCTCCACCCCTTGGGTTCAAGTGATTCTCCTGCCTCAGCCTCCAGAGTAGCTGGAATTACAGGCGCGTGCCACCACGCCCGACTGATTTTTGTATTTTTAGTACAGACAGGGTTTCTCCATGTTGACCAAGCTGGTCTCAAACTCCTGGACTCAGTTGATCCGCAAAGTGCTGGGATTACAGACGTAAGCCACTGTGCCTGGCCCAGGTGGCCATATTCTTACTGTGTGTTCAGATGGCAGAGAGACAGAAAGCAAGCTCTCTCATGGCTCTTCTTATAAGGGCACTAGTCCCATCACGTGGGCTGCATCCTCATGACCGAATTACCTCCCAAAGGCCCCATCTCCAAACACCATTACACTGGGGATTAAGATTGCAACATATGAGTTTGGAGAACACAAGCATTCAGTCCATAGCACACTGTAGGAAGTCTGAAGCTGGGGTAACATTAGTATTTTAAAACTATTTAATATTAACTGATTTTTTTCACGGTTTAGCCATTAAAAGATTAATGATCTGCTGAATACTTCTTGAAAGTCTGTTAACTCCAACAGGAAATTCCCTCTTTGGAGATAATTATCCCCTGGAGATGACTGACAGAATGAGCCAAATAATTCCAGCCAAAAGCCCTTGATCAACACAGTATGTCAGTTTCATGTGCAGTCTGATCTGCTTTTCTAAATTTAATTTAGATAATGAGTATGTGAATATAGAGACTTTGTTGTGATAGATATGTATCTATTTGTGAAAATGAAGATGGTAACCAAGCTTTGAAACAAAGGCTGTCTACATTTATCAATTGGCAACATGTTGTGTGTGGTCAATAAATCCTAAAAGATGACAGCTCTTGCACTGAAAACATTAAAAATCTTCTGTTTGCATTTATGACATGTCACTCAGGCAGCAGAGGGAGATATGGCTGTATACCTTTTAGCAGTTATTGTTTCATCAACTAGCAATAGGAAAGATACAGGGCCAGGTGCAGTGGCTTACACCTGTAATCCCAGCACTGTGTGAGGCCAAGGCAGGAGGATTGCTTGAGCCCAGAAGTTCAACACCAGCCTGGGCAACACAGTAAGACGTCATCTCTATTTCTCAAAAAAATATATATATATATATTTATTAAAAAATATATATATAAAATATATATATAATATATATAAATATATATATGATGCTATCAGTGTACATGTAAGCATCAAATAGATCTTAGTGATTACACAGACCAAGTTCTACATTTTTCAGACGAGGGAAATGAAACCCAGAACAGTAAAGTAATTGGGCTAGAGTGAACAGCTGTGTCCTGTCTGACTCCTATGTCAGTGCTCTTTCCTCTCTACCCAGGTTCTCACTGCACACTCAGCATTTTGAAAATGTGGTTAGGGGTTGGGCGTGGTGGCTCACGCCTGTAATCCCAGCACTTTGGGAGGCCTAAGCAGGCAGATTACGAGGTCAGGAGTTCGAGACCAGCCTGACCAACATGGTGAAACCCCGTCTCTACTAAAAATACAAAAATTAGCTAGACATGGTGGTGCGTGCCTGTAATCCCAGCTACTCAGGAGGCTGAGGCAGGAGAATCGATTGAACCCAGGAGGCAGAGGTTGCAGTGAGCTGAGATCATGCCACTGCACTCCAGCCTGGGTGACATAGTGAGACTCCGTCTAAAATTAAAAGAAGAAGAAGAAAATGTGGTTGGAGAGAGTATTATTGATTGTCACAGTGATTGGTCAGCACTACTGGCATTTTAATGGGTGGAAATCAAATATATAAGACAGCTGCAGGCAGGGCATAGTGGCTCATACTTGTAATCCCACACTTTGGGAGGCTGAGGCGGGAGGATTGCTTGAGCCCAAGAGTTGAAGACCAGCCTGGCCAACATAGGGAGAGACCTTATCTCTACAAATAAAAATAAATATAAAAAATTAATCGGGCGTGGTGGTCATGAACCTGTAGTCCTAGCTACTCAGAAGGCTGCGTGAGGAGGATCACTTGAGTCTGGGAGGTCAAGGTTACAGGGAACTGTGGTCACACCATTGCACTACAGCCTGGGTGACAGAGTGAGACCACGACTCAAAAAAAAAAAAAGACATCTGTAATACAGGTACACAAGTATCTTTTGCACATTGTTAACGTACTCTGATTTTTCCAAGAATACAATTATATATATGAAAGGAGAATTTGACTTTATGATGTCTTGAACTTTACCAAGAATTTTCCACCATTGCAGACAATCATAACATCTGTATTACTACCATGTGGGATAATTGACTCACTACTAAACAATATACCTGTATTACTCTGTGCTTATAGCTGGCACATTTATTATTATGCTATGTGAAGATGCAAGTATCTGATTATTTCATTAAGCCTTCTTGCATAGTCATATCTTCATATGTACATATTGAAATGCTCATTTCCTTTTCTTTTTTTTTTTTTTTTTTTTTGAGACAGAGTCTCGCTCTGTTGCCCAGGCTGGAGTGCAGTGGCCGCATCTCAGCTCACTGCAAGCTCTGCCTCCCAGGTTCACGCCATTCTCCTGCCTCAGCCTCCCGAGTAGCTGGGACTACAGGCGCCGCCACCTCGCCCGGCTAGTTTTTTGTATTTTTAGTAGAGACGGGGTTTCACCGAGTTCCTCCCAGCTGTGTTCCTGCCCAGGGCAGCATCCACACTTGCATTTGGCTGAGAGCCTCTCCCGATCAGCTTTTTCTGGTGTTGTGGGAAGTTAGGGTTTATAATTTCTTACACCTGTCTGTGCTGCAGCCTCTGAACATAGATTGTGAAGATTTCATGGACATTTATCAGTTCCCCAAATTAATACTTTCATAATTTCTTTTTTTGTTTTGTTTTGTTTTGTTTTGGTTTTGTTTTGTTTTGTTTTGTTTTTGAGGCGGAGTCTCGCTCTGTCCCCCAGGCTGGAGTGCAGTGGCCAGATCTCAGCTCACTGCAAGCTCCACTTCCCGGGTTCACGCCATTCTCCTGCCTCAGCCTCCCGAGTAGCTGGGACTAC